>NW_018164794.1:765366-774923 GCF_001263595.1 Phalaenopsis equestris | reverse complement strand
AAAAAAAATTTTAAACCTATTTGTGCTCCAAATTACATTTTTTTAAAAAAAAGTGTATAAAGTGAATGTTGAAAACCATTTATTTTATTTAATTAAGTAAAAAATAATATTTTTTATAAACTTTATGTATATTAAGCCCATATTTATACAAATAAATCGAAATATTTTAAACAGTTTAACAGACAGGGGCAGATTGGTCATTTTTACATTAACAGCTGGCTCACAATATTTTTCACACAGCTGCACCAAACAGACAGTCAACTTCCCCACAGCTGCTTCCCTACAGCTGCTTCCAGGGGCAGCGCAGCTGCAGCTGAAAAGCTGAGAATCTGCAGCTGCGCCAAACAGGCCCTAAGTCTTTGTCATTTTCTTGAGCTATTGATGTAATATAAGTTAATAATGGAATTATAAGGATTGAATCCAAAGAGTACAACTGAGAATCTAATCAAAGAAGATAAGTTATTCTCAAGTTAGAAGAAAGGTCCTATATTAGATGATGACTAGGACTGGCTATATATAATTGCTGGGAGTGTTAACTAAGCATTTTTTTTAATATTTGGTAATTAGTAAAAGATATATTGAGTCATCACATCCACAACAGTAAGAAATGCTAAATGAGTAAAAGGTTGAGCACCTACTGGGCATCTATTCACACTGTAGTTGTGTATTTCACAACAAAAGAAGACAGGTATCACGTGAATATGAACTGGGTTAATCGAAGGGGATTGTGTAGATTAAACCCTTAGCAAAGAAGAGAGAGTTGACATTTCTCCGTCAAGTGGCAGGTGTTGTGCAGGCAAAGAGGAAATCAGGAAACATGATATTCTTCCTTCACAAAGGCAGAGAAGATAGCGGGAAGAAGAGCATGGTATGACACATGATTTTCTTCCTTCTCCTAGGAGAGAAAACAAGATTTACACATTTCATTTCTTCTTTCGTGCAGGGGAGGATTTTGGTGCAATTTTTTGTTCATGACGACGAAGAGAAATGGAAGATGATGAGAGAGAGGCAGAGTGGTAAAACTGATATATTATAAACTTTATGGTGGCGGGTAAGTAACCGTAGAAGTTTTGGTATTTAATAAGTAAATTAATATGTTTGGGTGGCATGTATGTAAATCCCTCTAGGTAAAATTAGTTTTAGAAGAGCATGGTTAGTGAAAGGATGGATATGAGTTGATTAAAAAAAGTTCAGTTGAGATACATAAAGATGAAATTTTAAGCCCAAATGTGATACAATTATTAAGACTTGGAGAATTTGAGATTGCATGGTCATCATCATTGTTAGTCTTAACTACATGAGGCTAGGTTTAAGAATCCTTTTTTTCATTCATTTTGTCAAGGGTTAAATGATGCCTTGAATCCATCATTCTTTATTATTTTTTTTTGTGTACCTTTGGTCTTCTCATGTACTTTTGAGTCTTTTGTATTAGGGAGATTTTGAAGCAATTTGGTTAATAAGTATTTTTATTGAAATTAAGTACTGTCAATAAATTTAATATAAGTTGTGAATAGGGTTAAATTGGACTTTTTTGGTTAAGACTGCCAAATATGATGGGGGCTAGATTTTTTAGTTTCATTTTGAAACTTTTTTATAAAAATACGAGGAGAGTTTAGATATAGTTTGTACACTGATGCCCGAATCTACTGTTAGACAGTCGACAATCACAAAAGTATATGTGTTGATCAAGTAATATATGTAATTATAATCCATGTATTGATTCCACAAGAAAACTTGTCAATTTTTCTAACATGTAAAATTATAGTTTACTAAATCGCTAAGTCTAATTTGAAGTGTAGATGGTTGCAAAGGTTGAAAGGGTTCTAAATTTCTAATGCAGAAATAAAAACATGAAACTAAAGTTATTGGAGTTTCTTAGAGGTGAAAGATTCATACTTCTATGACGCCTGTTTAATGATTCCTCAATTTCTTTTATGAGTTTCCCACATGTTGCTGCCAACCAGGGACAAGTTTTCCTTAGCCTTTGTCTATGTTATAAGAAGCGTTCAAAGCTCTTATTATAGTTAAAAGTGTTTAACCATACAATGTTTACCCGAAATCCTATAGTCCCCTATCTTGGTTCCACTATCCTACTAGCAATATGTTTATTGCACTATGTGAATGGGTGTTAACTCACTTGTTTTTCTAATCAACGGTTAGAAGTCCTAGATCACAAGGAGTTTTTACTTTCTAATTGACCAAATTAGAAGTACATGAAGAACGGAAGGTTAATACATCAAAGTATCAAAATTCAAGCACAGAAAAAAGTTTAGGGAAAAACTCAAAGGATAAAACAATGAAGAAATCATATGTTATAGGAGTATGTAGAAGATTTAACTACCATGCATGATGATGGAATACAGAGATTTCTATTAAAAATATTAAAGAAACAACATAAGCAAGTAAAGAAAACTAAAACCCGAGCTAATCGTCCCTTACAGTACACCGTAATCCACTTCGTACAATGCGAGCTTTCCATCAATCTCCCTCAATCAAATGCACACAAATCTCTTTCTCACAAACTCTCCAAACTCTCAAAAAACAACCCGACAATTTCTCTCCAAATGGAAACCAACGGTACAACAACAACTCTTAAAACCTGGGAATAGAGGGCTTCTAAACAACCAAGAGTGCCTAAATTGTATCCTTATTCTCCTTAAATAGCTTCATTCTAAATTGCCTACCTTACCAAAATTGCTCTTGGGCGGAACTTGGCATAGGCACATCAACCCTGACATAGGTACGTCGACCGTGGCGTAGGCACACCAACTCCGGCGTAGGTACACCGCTAGGTAGCGTAGCTATGCTGAAGCATTGCGTAATTATTCCTCTAATTTTTCTTCGTTTGGAAGATCACCTTTGAAATATCAAATGAAACAACACGTTTTAATTGGAGTATAATGATACTAATGGATAAATGGTTCACTGGAAAGAAACATACAAAACATTAGATAAAATCATAGAATTGGTACATCTCACTGTATTCTTACTAATCATAGGCTGTGTTATACCTTCAACGGTCTGAATGCTCTTTGGAACTGCTAGATTAGTATATGATAAAAACTCACTAGCGACACCTGTCACATGTCGAGATGCACCAGGGTGATCTTGTGGTGGATATAAAGATGAGAGCATGTGTATCATGAGTATCTTTGGCTGAGTGGACATAACTGTCAATGTTTTTCTTGGATGACGATAAGGTGGATGCATCATCAGTCACATTACCTACCGTTATCTGCTTCTTCAACATCTCTAGTAACTCGTGATCCTCATCTGTAAAGACTACCCTTATCTTTCTCTTGTTCTTTGCTACCATCAGATTTGTCCGGTAGTTTCCTTTTTCACCTCTATCAGTTCTAGAGCGAGAAGAGAATTTTACTCCATTTGCTCCACTAGATGAGTAGCCACCACGACTATAACTGTAGCCTGAATCATCCGAACCCACATTGGGCTTGGCCTTATTGACTGATATTTGTCGACAATTCAGTCCTTTATTGTGCATCTTCCTGATAACATCCTCCATTGCACGTATGTAAGCAAAAGTCACAAATCCAAATCCACGAGACCTCCCTGTATCTCTTTCAACCATATTATACAAGTCCAAAACCTTGCCAAATCGGCTAAACGAAACAACGAGCTCTCGTTTCGTGGTTTCCCAATGCAAACCTCTAACAAAGATACGCTCCCCTTCCTTGTAAGACATCGCTGAGAAATGAAATATGGCAGTTGAAACTGGAGATTTTTAGGGGAGAGGCCGTTCGGTGAGCCTAGAAACCGCTCATCTTCACGTTCTCTTCTGTTCCAAGCACTCGGGCTCACTGTTCCCCTTCTCGTCTCCTTCTCCACTACGTTTAAACTCTCCACTTCTTTCTGCCTCGCACTTGATCCTGCCTGCTGAAGTCTTCTTCCTCTTGGACGAAACTAAAGCCCTCACACGTTCCTCCTTGCCTTATTCTATCAATCCCATCAAAGCCTTCATCGTTCTTCCTTGTGCACACACGACCAGGAACCCAAGCCCTCGCTTTTGCCGCCGTCCTTCCACGCCGTCTTTCCATGTCGTCCTCTCCTTCGCTGCTAACTGTTCTCGCTCGTTCTAGAGGCCTTCCACTTAGTTTCACGGGCTCTTTTTCTGGTTCGCTCTGCTCCCTGTTCAAAACCACCAAGGCCTTCACAAATAGCCTCTCGTCTCCAGATTGCTGATCCCGCCTCGTACAGGTCCGATTGAGCATCAACTGCGATGTTAGGGCTCTAATAGCATGAAGAAATGATTATATTGGTAAAAAGCCTTCTTCTTTTCATTCATGAGTTGAGTTTCCATATAGCCTTACAAACTTTTTATAAATAACTTCTAGACTACTTCTATATTTCCTATTTACAATTAGACTCTTCAAAATAGGGTACAAATCTCAACATGAAATTAAATAGGGTACAAATCTCAACATTAATAATTTCAGGCTCATTGTGGGACGTGCAAAGGCAGAAGCTCAGACAATATCCTTCAATCTGGAACTTGATGATGCTTTGTATCGGAAAGCCATTGCTGAAGAAAAAGTAGCCAGCATTGATGCTACTCTAAGAGTTTGTATTCAGCAGTTACATTCTCCCAAGGATGAACAACATCACATCATTAATGACGCTTCGGTAAATATGTTGCAGTAGCTAGAGAAACACTAGTTTTGGAAGAGAGGTTAGCAGATGCAAATCAGAAACTTCAACAATTATCAGTAGAAAAAAACAATCTTTGATAAAAAATTTTACGGCATCTAAATCTCAGTTAGAGCATACTTTGTAGCAATTATGGAAAGGTTTTATTTTTCTGAAAAAAGAGATGAATCTCTTAATTATGAGGTCCTTATGCTTCCAAAGGAACTTGTGCTTTGAAATCAAGGGAGAGAGTTTAACCTGAGATCAGCTGAATCTGCTCGGAAGAAGCGCCAGGAAGATGCAAGGAAGATCAATAGGCTGGAATCTAAATTTCGTAGATTACGTATCATGATCCAGAAGCGACTTCCAGGTCCTGCTGTTATTGCTAGGATGAGAAGTGAGGTTGAATTGCCTGGTAATTTCGCTCCTGAAACCAGAAGAAAATCAAATCATACAATTGACTCCCCTCATGATATTGCACAAGAGATTGGGCATGATGCAGTAAGCAAAGAAGTAGTTGGACTTCATGGAATTGGGGATGAAAACAAAATTCTCAAAGAAACTCTAAAAATGAAAAGCAGTGAATTACAATTGTGTAATATAATGTTTATAATATTTGCACATAACACCTCGAAGTTCTCCCAAGCTGAAAACAAAATTCTCAAAGAAACTCTAAAAATGAAAAGCAGTGAATTACAATTGTGTAATATAATGTTTATAATGTTTGCACATAACACCTCGAAGTTATCCCAAGCTGAAAAACGACTCAAATAAGTCATCGAAAGAACCAACTTGCCTATTACTAGGAAGAAGTGGCTCTGTAATAAATGACTTTGATTTCTCAATTAGAGCACTGCAGAGTTTGCAAACCAGCAATAGAATCTTCCAAGTCTCATGGGTGATTTCGAGGAAATAGAAAAAACTGGCAACCGCTTCTGAAGATAAACTAGAAGAAGTATCAGGTATGGAAGAACATGTTATGAAAAACAATGACAATAAAACGAAAAATTAGAACGAGAAAAATTTCACGTCTGAAAACAAAATTCTCAAAGAAACTCTAAAAATGAAAAGCAGTGAATTACAATTGTGTAATATAATGTTTATAATATTTGCACATAACACCTCGAAGTTCTCCCAAGCTGAAAACAAAATTCTCAAAGAAACTCTAAAAATGAAAAGCAGTGAATTACAATTGTGTAATATAATGTTTATAATATTTGCACATAACACCTCGAAGTTCTCCCAAGCTGAAAACAAAATTCTCAAAGAAACTCTAAAAATGAAAAGCAGTGAATTACAATTGTGTAATATAATGTTTATAATATTTGCACATAACACCTCGAAGTTCTCCCAAGCTGAAAACAAAATTCTCAAAGAAACTCTAAAAATGAAAAGCAGTGAATTACAATTGTGTAATATAATGTTTATAATATTTGCACATAACACCTCGAAGTTCTCCCAAGCTGAAAACAAAATTCTCAAAGAAACTCTAAAAATGAAAAGCAGTGAATTACAATTGTGTAATATAATGTTTATAATATTTGCACATAACACCTCGAAGTTCTCCCAAGCTGAAAACAAAATTCTCAAAGAAACTCTAAAAATGAAAAGCAGTGAATTACAATTGTGTAATATAATGTTTATAATATTTGCACATAACACCTCGAAGTTCTCCCAAGCTGAAAACAAAATTCTCAAAGAAACTCTAAAAATGAAAAGCAGTGAATTACAATTGTGTAATATAATGTTTATAATGTTTGCACATAACACCTCGAAGTTATCCCAAGCTGAAAAACGACTCAAATAAGTCATCGAAAGAACCAACTTGCCTATTACTAGGAAGAAGTGGCTCTGTAATAAATGACTTTGATTTCTCAATTAGAGCACTGCAGAGTTTGCAAACCAGCAATAGAATCTTCCAAGTCTCATGGGTGATTTCGAGGAAATAGAAAAAACTGGCAACCGCTTCTGCAGATAAACTAGAAGAAGTATCAGGTATGGAAGAACATGTTATGAAAAACAATGACAATAAAACGAAAAATTAGAACGAGAAAAATTTCACGTAAAAAAAAAAACACCAGAGCGACACACAGATTTACGTAGTTCGAAAAATTTGACTACGTCCACGGAGCTGCAGATAATTTTATTTCTTTGAGGAATTACATCATCGAGCTCCTCGATGTTTACAAGAAAAATCTCTATTTTCTTTCTCACTTTCTCTCTTAGAGGACTTGACTCTTATGACAAGCCATAAGTGGCTATTTATAGAAATCAGGAGAGCGGTAAGTGGGAGGTAGGTGAGATGTGGTAGGTGAGCGGTAGGTGGGAAAGTAGGTGAGCGGTTGGTAAGCGGTAGGTGGGAAGGTAGGTGAGCGGTATGTGAGATTCTTAATTAAGAAGCTAATTAAATTGCGTTGGACCGAGTCTTCACATTACCCAACAATTCTCCCACTTGGATCTCCCACTTGGAGACTATGGAGACTAGGACATTGACTGCATCACCTACTGGCTGCATCATCTACTAGCTGTACCGACCTTTTCCTCAAGCATGATATCCTCCACATTTGCAACTTAAAGCGATGTTCTTCATACCAGAAGACCAACTGAAGTAGAGCACAACTTCAGTTTCTCAAGATTAATCCCTTTAGTCAACATATCAGCATGGTTCTTGCTTCCACAAATTTTCTTAAGTAGCAGTTTCTTAAGTAGCAGTTGTCCCAGTTGTCCGTCGTCTAACAAAGATCGAATGAAGTGATTCCTGATCTGAATGTGTTTGGTCCTGGATTGAAAGCTGGATTCCTGGCAAGAAATATGACGCTCTGACTATCATTGTAGAGAGTGCCCTTCTAAACCGTCTTACCCGATTCCTTCAATAAATTCTGCAGCCATATCATCTTCTTAGCAGTCTCTGACACTGCAATGTACTCAGCTTCTGTAGTGGACAGCGGAACTGTCTTCTGTAAATTTGAGCCTCATGACACTGCAGTACCACTAAGAGCATAAACATAATTTGGAGTACTATTTCTACTGTCAATATCTCCAGCTAAATCTGCATCAACATAGGCCTGTATCTCCAACTTCTTTCTTAAGAAACACAAATAGGTTTCTGAAGAGCCTCTCAGGTATCTCAAGATCCACTTCACAACTTCCTAATGTTTTTTTCCTGGATTACTCATGTATCTGCTCACAACTCTCATTGCATGGGCAATGTCTGGTCTGGTGCAGAACATGACATACATGAGTGAGCCAATAGCTGAAGCGTAAGGAACCTTACTCATGTAGTTTTGTTCTTCTGTCTTGGGAGGCTGATTTTTGCTGAGTCCGAAGTGACTGCCTAAAGGTGTGTCAATTGACTTGGCCTTGTCCATATTGAACTTGCTAAGCACATTTTTCACATATTCAATCTTTGAGAGCATCAACGTGCCTTTGACTCGATCCCTAACTATCCTCATGCCAAGGATTTGTTTTGCCGCCCCCAACTCCTTCATTCCAAAGTTCTCTGACATCTGCTTCTTCAGATTATTGATCTCATCAATGTTGGCCCCTACAATAAGCATATCATCCACATACAACAACATGATGATATAAGAATTGTCAAAGTACCTGACATATCAACAGTGATATGTCTGACATATGTTGTATCATGTATTCTGCATGAAATTATCTAACTTTTTGTACCATTGCCTGGGAGCTTGCTTCAGGCCATACAAGCTCTTTTTCAGTCTGCAAACTGAATCTTATTTTCCTTGTACCACGAACCCCTTAGGTTGGCGCATGTAGATATCTTCTTCAAGGTCTCCATGAAAAAAGGTTGTCTTCACTTCTAATTGCTTCAGAAATAAATTTTCGGTGGCAACTATAGCCAGTACCATTCTAATGATTGTGAGCTTCACCACAGGAGAAAAGATCTCATAATAGTCAATGCCCTGCTTCTGTTGAAAGCCTTTTACAATAAGTTTGACCTTGTACCTTTTGCTGCCATCAAGCTCAGTTTTTATCCGATACTCCCACTTGTTATGCAATGCCTTCTTCCCTGGTGGAAGTTCTGTTAGCTCCCATGTCTGATTTTCTACTAGGGAATCTATCTCCTCCTTCATGGCCAACTCCCACTTGCTACAATGTTCACCTGCTAAGGTTTCTTCATAGCTCTGGGGTTCTTCATTATCTGTCAGCAAGATGTAGTTCAAAGTTGGTGAGTAACGTTGTGGCGAATGTCTGCTCCTGAGTGATCTGCGAACGATAGCTAGAGTAGCGAATGACTCTGAACCTGACTGCGGAATAATAGGAATTGGTGCCCCGAACCCATTCTCCTCGTCATTCACATCTCTGCCCTATACTATGACCTCTGGTAGATCGTCAAATCTTACGATCTCCGATTCCTAAGGAGCTGCTTCAGAATTTGTACTTGCTTTGTCCTTGTACATCATCTTCTCGTCGGAGATCATATTTTTGCTTCTGATAATCTTTCGATCTTGATCATCCCAGAAACGATAGCCAAATGTTTCATCTCCATAGCCAATGAAATAACATTTCTTTGACTTAGTTTCAAGCTTGCTACATGCATCAGGATTGATTAGAATATAAGAAAGACAACCAAAAGTCTTAAGATGAGAAAATTAAACCTCTTTGTCGCTCCAGACCTCCTCAGGTAATTTACAGTCTAATGGGACGGATGACCCTCTGTTGATCAAGTAAAATGCTGCCCGCATCTGCACAGATGGTTGGTGGTAGTCTGACGTGCAATCTCATGCTTCTGGCACGTTCATTGATGACCCTGTTCATACGCTCTTGTTGACCTCATTTTTGGTTGAGGTCTAGAAAACTTCTTTAGTAGCCTAGGTCTAGCCATAAGACTTTCCTATTGACTAGTCTTAGAAAATTAGAAGAGGTACCCCACCATTAGAAATTCAAAA
>NW_018164794.1:751728-758633 GCF_001263595.1 Phalaenopsis equestris | reverse complement strand
GTTTTGGCAAATTTGGATGTATTCAAAGTGTTTGGAATAAGTTTTGATCAATTTTGGGTATTTTGGGCAAAATTTAAGAATTTTGGCCAAATTTGGGTCCCAAGGGCAGCCAGGCAAATTGGAGGTGCCTAGAGGTAAAAGGCCCAAGTTAGACATTTCAAGTAGAATTGGATAAATATCCATTATGAATGAGTCATAAACCAATGCATCGTGAAGATATAGTGTACCCTAGTTCCAAGTCAACACCCAGGGTCAATCCTAAGGTCAAATAACCCTATAGAAACTCTTCTTGAGCTTCCCCCATAATGATCTTACCTACTAAATATTAGAGGTTAGGACCAATATGTGGAACTTCAAGTTGAGTAAAGAGAAGAGTTTTGAGTTTCTAATGATGATGGTACCCTTTCTAGTTTTCTAAGACTAGTCTATAAGAAAATCTTATGGCTAAACCTAGGCTACTAAAGAAATTTCTAGACCTCAACCAAAAATGAGGTCAACAATGCTTCTGCACAGAAACTTTGTGGTAGTTCAGCGTGCAATCTCATGTTTCCAGCCCGCTCATTAATGATTTTGTTCATGCGCTCTCCAACTACATTTTGTTATGGTGTCCTAATAATGGTCTTCTCCATTCTGATATCCTGAGCTGCATAATACTCGTTGAACCCACCATCGATGTATTCACCACCATTATCAGACATCAAATATTTCAGTTTTAGATTTGTTTTTTTCTCAACCACGATCTTCCAAGTTTTGAACATAGTAAATATATCAGATTTATGCTTCAGAAAGTAAACTCATGCATTTCTGCTATGGTCATCTATGAAAGTGACGTAATAGCGAGAGCCTCCAAGAGATGCCACTGGTGAAGACCCCCATACATCGGTGTGTACAAGTTCTAGCTTTCCTGTCTTTGGCACCCTGTCACTTTTCAGGAAACTTACATTCTTCTGCTTCCCCATAATGCAACTTTCACACATGCTGAGGTCAACTGACTTCAGTTCTGATAGTTTTTCTCTAGACTGAAGCTCTTACATACCTCTCTGACTCATGTGTCCAAGCCTGCAATGTCACATGTCTGCTGTGCTCTCTGCAACTATGGTATCAACATTGTTAATTAGACCAGTAGTCATATATAGCGTACCAGTCTTTTTACCCTGAGCAGTACCAATTCTCATTTGGTAACCTTCCAGATGTTATCAGAGAATAATACTGAATGACCACTCTCATCGAGCTACCCAACAGATATGAGATTCTTTTTCAGTTTAGGAATGTGTCTAACCTTTTGCAGGATACATTTGTTTTTGTTAGGAAGTGCAAATTCAACATCTCCCATTTCAATGTCTCTTATCCCCACCACGCTTAGAGCTGCTCCATCAGCCAGGTACACTTTCCCAAAGTCACCTGCAACATAGTTTTGCATCAACTCCCTGTGGGAAGATGTGTGAAAAGAAGCCCCTGAGTCCAGTATTCAGTTGTCAACGGAGCTATAAACTGCAAGCAATAGTGCATCTCACACTTCTTCAATTACCGCATTAGCACTGACGTTCTTCGTTTTTTTAGGATTTCTGTAGTTCTTTTTTATGTGACCAATTTTGCCACAATTTCAACAGGTTACTTGTTGATCAAACTTTGACTTGCTCTTGCTTCTATGCCTTAATTTTGATCTTCCTCTGTTTGAATTCTTGTCCTGTGATCTCCCTATGGAATCAACATTCAATGCTGAACTCGAACCTAATGCCTCGCTAGAATCCTTCCTACGTACATCTTCAGCCAAAATTAAGTCACGAATATCATCATATTTTAGTTTAATTTTACCTGCAAAATTGTTAATTGTCATTTTCATGGCTTTCTAACTATTTGGTAATGAAGCCAACAATATCAACGCTCGTATCTCATCATCAAAATTAATTTTAACAGACAATAATTGATTTGTGATGGTGTTGAAACCATTCAGATGCTGAACGACAAACACGTATTCTGCCGTTTTTAAGTTGAATAACTTTTTTATCAGATGCACCTTCTTATTCGCTGATGACTTTTCATACATACCTGATAAAGCCGCCATGAGATTCACAGTCGTCTTCTCCTTGATGACGTTGTGGCAACGGATCTCGACAAAGTTAGTCGAATAGCCCCCAGAATTTGTCGATCAAACAGATTCCATTCAACTTCTTCCATCTTCTCCGATCGCTTTCCTAGTAACGGAAGATGGAGTTTCTTCCCATAGAGGTAGTCCTCTATCTGTATTCTCCAGTAATCAAAATTCGTGCCGTCGAACTTCTCGATCCCTGAAAATTTCACTTCGTCTCCGACTATCGTTCTTCCTCAAATCCGTATCGGGGCTCTGATACCAGGTGTTATGAAAAACAACGACAATAAAACGAAAAATTAGAACTAAAAAAAATTCATGTAAAGAAAAAATACTAGAGCGACACATATTTACGTGGTTCGGCAAATTTACCTACGTTCACGGAGCCAGAGCTGTAGAAAATTTATTTCTTCGAGGAATGACACCGTCGAACACCTCGACGTTTACAAAAAAAATCTCTATTTTCTTCTCTTTCTTCCTCTCTCTTCTTTTCCTCGCTTTCTTTTTAGAGTACTTGGCTCTTATAATAAGTCATAAGTGGTTATTTATAGAAACCAGGAGAGTTTAGAGTACTTGGCTCTTATAATAAGTCATAAGTGGCTATTTATAGAAACCAGGAGAGTGGTAGGTGAGCGGTAGGTAAGATGTGGTAGGTGAGATGTGGTGGGATAGTAGGTGAGCAGTAGGTGAGATTCTTAATTAGAAAGCTAATTAAATTGTGGTGGACCAGGTCTCCACATTACCCAACAAGAACATGCTTTTCTGACTCCAAAATTGCTTGATTTAAAACGAGGATTACTCGAATCCTTGAGTATAGAGCTAGTCCCGGTGGAAAATTGCCTAATTCTGTGAGTTTGATAATGGGGACCAGTCATGTTTTATCCAGTATGAAAAATATTCTGCTTGGATTCAGTATATTTTAAAGTGATAATATAGAAGCATTACACTACATGAATTAACCTGGATTTTATCCTTCATAAAGTTAGAACTGCTCTGAATTAGAAGAACAAAATCTTAGTTCCGAGTGAAACAGGCGATCAACAGCATCGATCAAAGTTAGAAAATGAACTGCATAGAGTAATAGAACTAATCGAAAGATTTATGCAGCAAGAAATGCTGGATAATGATCGGCAAAACCTACTAAATCTGCATCCAGCAAGAAATGCTGGATAATGATCGGCAAAACCTAATTTCATGGAATGGTCGACAAGTTGATCCGCAGCATAAATCTGCATCATCTACTAGACAGAAAACTTGCATCTTTCTTTGGGAAAGCTCTGAACTCACTGTGGTTCTCAACTTTTCATTGACCTGTGCAATGATATGTTATGCAGGCAGGCTGAAGTTGAGAAACTTAGGATGGATAATTGACCATTATTTTTCTTTTCAAGATGTAACAGCAATGGAGGAATCGATAAAGAAAATCCTCGGTGGTGATATTTTATTTTGTGACGATGATGTTGAAGTTGAAGTTAATAGCCCCAAGAGAGCAAATTATATAATAGGCGCGCATGAAGGCTATACCTGATGTCATTTATATTTTGTCTAAAATGGATATCATTGGTTTGAAGCTTAGAGATGAAAATCGAAAACTGAAACCTAAGATCACTGTTGTAGAGTATGGAAAGAATAATCTTGAAGAAATTGTGAAGTCAGTAAATGCTAGGAATCAATTCTTATTTACTGGATTTCAGGAGTATGAAAATTCTATTTCTAGGTTACGAGCAGAGCTGAAAATAATGAAGGATTCTGGAGGAGTGGTAGAGGATCAAAAGCTTACAACTAAAGATGTTGGAACTCAGCTTACAGCTGCTATGGTTGAGCAAAATGACACCAATCAGAGGTTTTCTCTCTTGAAGCTGAGCTACTAGAAAAACAAACTGCTGTGAAGAATTGAAAGCAACATGTTTAGAACCTCAGCATCAAACAGAGTGGTTTTTAAATTTAGATTTTGTACCTTTTTTTTTTCCTTTTTACCTAAAAGGCTACTAAAAGTAAATATTTATCTTTTCTTTCATTGCATTGTAGCAGATAGAGATATATCTAAATTTGACATGGTGCCAGAGGAAAAGGAATTGAGAACAGTAAGTTTGATAATCACGATAGGAGCTTTAAGGAAACCTTCCTTTTGACATATCGACCATGTAATTTTTGAGAATTGGATAGCATATTTTGGAAAAAAAGAGAAGTTTTTAATTTCAGCATTGTCTGTCTGTCGATAAGTTTCAGCATATCTATATTTACTATTATAACACAGGTGCGTTGATTTCTCATAGATGTATTTTCTTGACTTGGTAGAATGTGATTTTATTGTCTAAGAACTTTGTCTTGATAATTTAAATTTTATCAAAATTCATTCTTTTGATATTCTCCTTGAATTATATCTGGTGATAGCTTGAATTACTTAGTGAATTCCAATTGAAGGGCGGAGCATTGTTTGACTCTATAGTACTGGGAGATTTCTGCTGCTACAGAAAAATTAGCAGAGTGCCAGGATACCATCCTTCAACTTGGGAAGCAGTTAAAGTTCTTGTCTTCACCAAGGAACAATGCTCTATTTGACAACGTGATCTCATAATCTGCTATCTCAACAAATAGCCCAAGTCCACAATGGCTTGAGCAACTGATACCCATTGAAAGTGCCAAATCTGAAGCTCTGAAATCACCCCATAACAAAGAAATCATATGCAGTAGACCTCAAAAAACTGATGCAAGCATTCTGAATGGGCAGAAAGGCTCTGTGCTTTTTGTTTCAGAAATTCAGGAGAGCGGCATCTGTTATGCTTTACGTGCAAAATCACCTGATAGATCCCATGGAGAACTGGGTGGTGCTTTTATGCAGTGTGGAACTGAAGTAGGAGCTCTTGTGAGTATTCCAAAGGAACATAAAGGGGGAGTTTCTCTTCTGAGAAAATTACTTCCAAAGAAAAGGAAGACGGGAATAAGAAGATGATCGTAGCCAATGTTTCTTCCAACACTTTAAGCTGCTGAGAACATGAAAGATGTCAGCTGAAATGTTGCGACGGTTTTTATCTTGTCTGTCAGTGTAAGTTTTTTTTTTTTAATTTTTAAATATTATTATTATTATTATTTTGTTTTGTGTTTTGAGGGGTTTCTGTTTTTAATTAGTAAAGAGTGGATTGGGAGGGAATAATTTGTATGATTAAATTGTGCTCTTTGTTTTCTGTCTATATGTTGCTATAAAATAAATAAATAAAATCTCACCAATATACTTGAGATATTTTAGTGACCTTTATAATAGATTAGATGCTAAAAAGGGTGAAAAATATAGGTATAAACTAGTCAAACAAAGAGAAAAGAAAAGTAAAGATTTAACTCAAGTAAAGTGTATTGAAGATGAAAATCAAAAATCGTTTTTCTTAGAAGAAGATATTCGACATAGGTGGGAAAGTTATTTTGATAAATTTTTCAATGATATTTTTGAAAATACGTTCGAATTTAGTGATCTTAATTTTGTTAATAATAATAAAATATTTTATTTTTACCGTCATATTAGTAAAAAATAAGTTGATACTTTAAAGAAAACCAAACGTGGAAAATAAATATGACCTGATGTGTCAATTAAAGTAAGGAAACAGTTACGAGATTTGGGAGTTTCTTGGCTTACTAAACTATTTAATATTATTTTAAAAACTAAAAAGATGCATGAGGGGTGAAGGAAGAGCATTTTGGTCCAGATTTTAAGAATAAAGGGGATGCATAAGAGTTGATCATGATTGCAAAGTTTTAAAAGGTAAGCTATATGTGTGTGATCGTGTCGTTCTTATTTTTGACGTTAATCATACAAGGTTGACATAGCCCAAAGGGGAAACCGGCGTCTACTTACAGTCTTCGGTTGAAGAGCTTCAAATATTATGGGAGATGGTGTGTTTACCTTCGACATCACTACCAAATAAAATTTTCAACTGAAAATTTTAAAGAGAACTAAGTGTGGAAAATCAATATGACCTGATGATATGTCAATTAAAGTGTGGAAATATTTAAGAGATTTGAGAGTTTCTTGGCTTACTAAACTCTTTAATTTTATTTTGAAAACTAAAAAGATGCATAAGGGGTGAAGGAAGAGTATTTTGGTCCTCTTTTTTAAGAATAAAGGAGATGCACAGGAGTTCATTATAGTTGCAAAGGTTCAAAGGGTAATCTATATGTGTGTGACCATGTCATTCTTATTTATGAAGTTAATCATACCAAGTTCTTATAGCCCGAAGGGGAAATCGACGTCTACTTACAGCCTTTGATTGAAGAGCTTCAAATATTATGGGAGACGTGCGCGCGCACGTATGACATCGCTATGAAACAAAATTCTCAACTGAAAGTGACTCTTATGTGGACAAATAGCGAGTTTCCGGCTTATGAGATGTTTGCTTGTTGGAGCATAGCCGGGAAATTGACTGAAACATGGTCAGAAAAACAAATGGTTCTACTGCCTTCGAAGATTTCTAAAATGCGATCATCCATTCAGAATGAACAGAGATGTATTCTTCAAAAATAAAGTTGAGTTATCAAGTCCACTCCACGAAATTATTGGAGTCAATATGATGCAGATGATTAGTGAAGTGCCGAAGATTATCGAGAGACCAAAGCTATCTTCAACTGTCTTCCTGATTTCGGTGTCACGCACTACTGGACGAAACACAGTCTATTCTGGAATCTTCCGTACTGTAAGACTAATTTGAATTAGACATAATCAAATGTTATGCACATTGAGAAGAATTTTTTTGATAACATTTTTAACACTGTCATGAATAATAATAATAAGACAAAAGATGAAAGCTAGAGTAGACCTGAAAGAGTG
>NW_018164794.1:729544-751681 GCF_001263595.1 Phalaenopsis equestris | reverse complement strand
AGAGTGTTGCAAGATGATGACCTTAAAACTTTAGGAGACAAATAGAGGTAAATTAATAAAGCCAAAAGTTGCATACTATTTTACACCAGATCAACGTAGGATAATTTATGAGTGGGTGTATTCTCTGAAGTTTCCCAGGGCTATCTCAAATTTGAGTCGTTGTTTTGACTTGGAAACGGATAAGGTATTTGGCATGAAGAGTTAAGACTGTCATATATTTCTGCAGTGCTTATTACGCATTGCATTTCATGGGTTGTCAAAGCTAGTGCTTGATCCCTTGATCGAAGTCAACATATTCGTCAAAGAGTTGTGTCGGGGACACTAAATGCTAACTCATTCAGACATCTCAATGCGAGTTTTTCCCTATTATTTTTTAAGCTTGAGAGGATATTTTCTCTTGGTTTCTTCAACTCTGTGGAGCATTTGCCTATACATTTATGTTATGAGGTTATACTGGGGGTTCAGTGCACTACAGATGAATATATCGCTTCGAGAGGTATGTTTTCTTGATGCATACATTAGAAGTAGTATTTTATTTCACACTAAATGACCACGATATTCAATATAAAATATATGTGCTGCAAATTTTTAAATAAAATAAAAATACAATTAAGAATAAATCACATTATGCGGGATCGATCTGTTAAGCATATCTGCGGAGGAGATGAAAATTTTTTGCTCATATTATTTTGATCAAGGTCATCAAAGAAGTCATATTTTAGGTAACATGTCTTCACAGTCAGATTTATCCGTATATCAAATATCAAGTGAGACATCTGGGATGCTTGGTACACGACATATAAGCAATAAAGAGATTCAGTCAGTTGTATTGTACGTTATGATAAACTGTAACGAATTCGAGCCATTTATACGTAAGTTTCACGGTCCCAAAGTTAATATATATTGTCATTTATTATTGAGAATATTAGTTATATACTGGCAAATTCAAAAATGCAAATAGCAATATTATGAGCAGGTTATTTATCGACATCTTGGACATGGAAAATGACTCTCTGACAGGAAGGTCAAAACAGAATTTCCAACATGGTTCCAAATGATATGTACGTAGAAGCAACTCTTCTAATTTCATGCGCGTAATATAACTCATTTAAAGTTACAATAATTGTACCTCTCAATGTGCTATAGGTTCACAATAAAGTCAATAAAATTACAGATCGGAGATTACTATATCTTATCTAGGGGCCTAATCGCAGTGTTACTACTTGACATATATTTGACCAATTCCATCATAACAAGCTTATGATGCTGCCTGATTTAAATTTTTGTTTCCCGGATTTGTAGATATATTTACTTTCAAGTTTTAGCAAGCTAAAGATAATGTGTATTTATATTAATATGAATACATTTCTGTGCAGAATTATTGAGCTAGACAGAGGAAGGAGATAAGCTGCAAAGTCCAAGTTTTTTCCACTGTCTACTAATTACCGATTTAACAGAAGGAGATAAACATAACCTTATATTCTTACTACTGAACATTCCTGTAAGAAAATCGATAGTGGTAATAGGAGAAGTGTGTACAATTCAATCTTCTTTGTTGAAGAATATGAATAAGATCAGTTTGGGCTTGTTTGGTATAATTTAGTTTTCCCACTTGGCAGTGGATACTCAGACAAATAATTCAAGAAAAGTCTCTCCACATTATAATAAATATGCTGTGTTTGATCTATGCAGTGTGCTGCTTTTCTTTTCTTCTTTTATGAGTGCTTTCTTTCTTTCTTTATACCATTGTAGTCATCAATTTCCTCTGTCTGAAACTCATTAGCTGCAGCAGCTGCTTCTCATGAAGAGAGAGAGAGAGAGAGAGAGAGAGAGGGCTTAGGGCCTGCTTTTGGAATTAATGAAAGTGGAGGGTGACGACATCAGAAGGTGGGGGGAAATGAATGGCTTCCATGCATGGAAGTCATCTTCCTATCATTGCGAGCGCAGCTGCTGCCCTTCTGCTCCTAATCCTAATCGATGCCTTCTAATCCCTTTTAATGATGCAACCACGCGAACACTTGGAACTTCATGCCTCAGCATTTTTGAGAAAATTTTTGCATGGGGGACTGCATCAACAGTGTATACATGAATATTCAAAAAAAGAAGACGATCAAAATCTGTTTTCTATAACAAATGATTTGCTGTGTACTCTACATGCATTAGTACTGGAGCTCATTGGTTTGCATACGTATACTATATTATTGAATATTTTTACGATGTAAGATCCGGTGTCGTTTGTGAGTTCTACAACCACGGAGAGATCTGTATAAGGAGGGTGAAAGAAGATAATGAATGTGTCCCGTCCAGTCATGAATTTTTGTATCTCTAATGATCCTCTAAACAAGAGCGAGAGGGGGAGAGAGAGATCTACAGAGAGTTCTCTTTAGATATTTTTCTTCTGAAATCCCCACTTTCACTTTCCTTCCCACTCATACATACAGAAAAAATATATATATATATATATATAATATATATATGAGTCATATAGTACAAGACGGTGCATCACTGAGAAGATTGTGAGGTACTCGCACAATTAGTCATATTCAATTCTATAACCAAGGCCTAAGGAATGCCTTAACTCAAGGGAAAGTGATACAATTAGTAGGGAAGCTAAATAAGCAAATGAATCTGTAAGTCAATCCGTCGGGTTAATCAAACAGGTTAATCCGGCGGGTGAAGCTTCCTTCAGGTCAGTTGATGGGTAATTTTAACGCTTCTGTTGAGATATGGATTGGGGATGATGATGGGATCCGAATCATGTGATCTTTAAAATGTCCATTAATTGTGAATTGATCCAAAAAAGCCCATTTTTTTATTGCCTTTTTAGAGACAAATAATTTGAATTATCATTCTTGAATGGCAATAAAATTTGGAGGAATATTAAGGTTTTCCCTTAAAATTTCAATGAAAAATTGAATGGCAAGATTATAGAATTCTGTAGGGTTTGAACCTCAATATTTCTTTAATAGAGACGTTTGTTTTTGGAGTAAAAAAGAAATTTCTTTCTATAAAGTAGCAAAAATCCAAGTAAAATGACATTGTTTTATTCATACAGTATTATTCATCAACAGATGTGATCTTAAACAGAATTGAAAATATTAAATGCATTTGAATTTTATGAATGAAGTAATGATTTAGATTTAGGATATGTTTGGAGTGGTCAAGTCTTTTTAAAAAGTTGATTGTAAATTCGTGGTGAAGAAATCAATTTCTTAGAAAGCTACATTGAAAATTAAAAATGTATTCTGACTCGAGCAAATTCTCCCCCACTTCTTTCGGCTTCATATTTCCTCCCTCTTTTGGGGATTGAAAGAATCTCTTCATTCCATCAATGGCTTCCAAAAGTAAGAAAACAGTTATGATGAAACCCAGTCACACACAGCCGGCAGATTTGACGGCCTAAAATGAAAGACATCAAATACTTTTCAACTGAAACAAAAACAAAAAACTCAAAAAAAAAAGATAAAAATGTCAACCTCTTCTCATCATTTGGTCTTCTCCTCTTTTTCACTTTGCTTGCATGCTTCTCCTCCCCCCAATCCCCACCACCATCTCTTTTCAAAACCAAGCGTTACTTAGTCATGACTTTCTATTTAAAGAAAGCAAGAACTCACTCACTTTGGCTTCTTCTGATCAGTAATTAATTGGTGGTAACTATCCCATGAAGCTTCAGCAGTTGGAAATAGCCTTTTTGAATAAAAAAACCTCAGTTTGTTCCTCCTCCTCTTCTTCTTCCTTCTTGACTCCTGGATTCAAGCGTCTCCGGCCGCTCGCAGCCGCAGCAGTATCCACTGCCACTTCTCAGCAACTCAAGAGCTTCAGTTTCTCCAAAACTTCATGCACACACCTGCCGCTTCCACATGCGCCTTCTCATCTTGTACTCCCTCTTTCTCTATATTATAATGCAAGCACCAATTCTCCATATCATGATATTATACATTACTTTTCCATCTTCTCATCAGCTAACTACTCTCTCTCTCTCTCTCTCTGAAACTATAAATGCGTGTAATTGGTGTTTGTTATGGAAGCAGGGAGGAGGAGGAGCGGGAACAAGATGGAACCCAACAGAAAAGCAGATAAGGAAACTGGAGTCACTGTACAAAAGTGGTATGAGAACTCCGAACGCGCAACAGATCGAGAAGATAACTGCAGAGCTGATGAACCATGGAAGAATTGAAGGGAAGAATGTGTTCTACTGGTTCCAGAACCATAAGGCCAGAGAAAGGCAGAAGCAGAAGCGCAACGCTCACCTCAGCCCATCCTCCCCAATTTGCTCCGACACCAAGGCATAAATTAATCAATATGCATAATTTCCTCACTATAAATCATGTCCTAATTAATAATATTAGATAAGTTTGTTTACTGTTGCAGGAAGCTGAAGAGAAGAAGGAGAGTAAAGATAAGAGAAGCAGGAGGAGCAGGGGAGTAGATCTGAATCAGATTAGTGAGTTTGATGGTGGTGGTGATGACAGACTACTAACACTTGAGCTCTTCCCTTTGCACCCGGAGAAGATTAATGAGAATGTTTAGTTATATATATATATATATATATGAATTATGCACATATGTGATGTAGTCTTTAATTTGTTTGTTTATGAGATTATGTTGCGTTTCAGGTTTATTTTATAATAAACTATGTTATATTTTACATAAGCAATCTATCAATTGTTGTTCAGCTCCATCATAGACAATCACAACACTGCAAAAGAAATTTATTTTATGATTAATTGTAGCTTGTAAAATGCAAATAATATTTTAAATGTATTATTATATTCACACTCAAAATAATTTGAGACTAGTAAGCATGTTACTCGAGTCTCATGTCTATGTGTGTTGGCCCGACAACTCTACAAAAATAACAGTTAGGATCAAAACTCTCTGATATGATGATTTGCCATTAAATTGTATTATTAAATTATGATCTTGATTCCGATCTTTATATTCTCCTGCGGCTACTTATCATTTGATTTGCATATTATACATGTACAATTAATTGACAAAAAAACTTCCTTTTTTTATTTTTTATTTTGGTTCTGGCTGAACCGGGTGAACCGGTCAGACCGGTCCGATTTAACAACAGAGATCCAGTTGAAGCAGGAGTTGGATCAAAGTGGGTGTATTGTAAGCACAGAGAGGCGAGCCATGGAGACCCGGCCTCTCGCCGCCCTGGTCTCCTCCCTCGTCTCTCAAGCGCTGCTCCTCCTCCTCCTAATCTTCCAATCCAACCCTAACCTCATACTCCCCTCTCCTATTTCCCAAACCCTCACTACCATGCTTCATCTCCTCTCTTCCACCCACCTAACCGCAACCACCTCCCACCTTCCGCTCAACCGTAAGCGCCGTCGCGAGATGGATGAATCGGAAATAGAGGATGAGGTGAATGAAGAGGAGAAAGAAGAAGAGGAAGAAGAAGAGGAAGAAGGAGATGACAATAATCATCGACACATCGAAGAAACGACCCCCTGCAGCGCCCTCGTTCCTCATCCCAATCCCGATCACTTCAAAATCCACTTCGGGATGCGGTCCGCCACCTTTGAGTGGCTTGCTAGTCTGCTTGATCCCCTCATCGACTCCCGCGACCCCAGCGGCTCCCCGTTCCGACTCCCGACCACCACCCGCCTCGCACTTGCCCTCGCCCGCCTAGCTACTGGCGCTGACTATGCTGACCTTGCCTCCCGCTACTCCGTCTCCGAGTCCGCCGCTCGCTTCTGCACCGGGCACCTCTGCCGAGTTCTCTGCACCAACTTCCGCTTCTGGCTAGCATTTCCCTCCTCTCCTGAATTGCTCACCCCAGTCTCCGATGGTTTTGCCTCCCTCGCGGGCCTTCCAGGCTGCTGTGGCGCCATGGCATCCGCCCGCTTCCGTCTTCACCGCGGCCCTGCCACTGCCTTTCTCGTTGCGGACGTCTCCTCAAGGATCTTAAGCTTTGCTGCGGTGTTTCACGGTGAACGGTCGGGCTTTGAGGTTCTCAAGCAGTCCTCCTTGTATAAAGATGCCATGGAGGGGCGGCTCTTGGGGCCGGAGCAGTACCTGGTTGGAGATGAGAGTCAACAGCTTTATCCTTGGCTGATGGTTCCCTTTGCTAAGCCAGTGCCGGGGTCTTGTGAAGAGGACTTCAATTTGGCACTTCGTGTGATGTGCTGGCCGGCGAGGAGAGCAATCTACAGCCTCCATAATTGGAGAGTTTTGAGCCGGCTGGAGGAGGAGAGTACTAAGGTGTCTGCAGCATTTATTGGAACTTGTTCTATACTTCATAATATTTTGTTGATGAAGGACGACGATTCGGCCCTGGCGGATGTTGGCGAAGAGTACTTGTTGAGTTCTGAGGAGTATAGAAATGAGGAGAAGCATTCTTCTGACAAGAAGGCTATCTTGATTAGGAGTACTCTGGCGGTGAAAGCAAGGGAATGCGGGACACTGTAAATTTGTGCTTCAGTACAACTGGTGATTGCTTGATTCTACTCTTCTCTAATTCTAAATTCTCTTGGCTTCATTGAAATTGGTTGTTTGTATGCTTTCCGGCTGAAGTAACACGATTTGAATTGAGGATTTCTTTTTACCTCAGAAAACTATAGTTTGTTTTATTTACTCTCAACGGTAACTATGTAGATCTAACATATTTGAAGAGGTTGCATGTTTTCAATTGGCTGTGTTGTTTTTACTATCATTTCAATCGCATGGACCATGCTCAAGTTTTCGCTCTTAAGTTCTAAGGTGTCTTACAAAGCTGATTAATATGTATAAGAAGATATAAAACATATTCATGAATTAAACAGTTTGCTGCTGCAGTAACCCACCTCCACCAACAATATATATGGTGTTGTGGGAGAAATAGGGAGAAGTTATTAGTTTGACCCCTTCATTTGGTGGAATTGTTTGTCATTTAAATGAGCTTTGTAAATTTTTTACTTTGAAGTCTGCTGTAATAAGTGATAATATATTGTTGGAAAATTTGCATACCTAGCCCACAATTCTTATGTATTTATAAATCTCACACCAAAAATTTCATATTTACACACATAGCACTTTGGTGCTTTAAATCTTTGCATGACATGGTCTATTTCACTTTTAAAAAGTGGTAGCAGGGCTATCTTTTATTTGATATTAAAGATTTGAGTGCTATGTGTGTAAATATGAAAGTTCAGTTGGATTTGACATATGTAAATACATAAGAATTATGTGCTATGTATGCAAATGCACCACTATATTGTTATATGTGTGCTAGCTTGGTTTTATTAGTACTCTCCTTCAATTTCTTCATGCCAACGAATACTATTTGCAATGCCCTACTTGTTGCACCTGTTAATTTTGTTATTGTTTATCATTTTTCTTATGCTAATTGACTTACTAAATACTTTCATGCAGATCATATAAATGAGAAATAGATGATATAATATGGTGTCACATATGTAATGATATAGCTAAAAAAATGCTAATAGTCTCAGTAATGACTACGCTGTAGTTAATCATTAAAGGACTAGATGATGAATGAAAGTTAAAATTTATATTTACTAGGTTGTTTCATAAACTTCTCTTTTTAAAATAAACCAATTGTACAGATAATATTTTTCTGTCATATGGACGGATAACCTTTTAAAGAAAACTACCTAAATGATTTAAATGTTAGTCATGATGGATTGTATGCTTTTCATTTCGATAAGATAAATGAGTATTTGGATTTCACATTTTTTTAAAGCAATCATTAAGAATAAGTCTTTTGATTTGTTGACACAAAATTTTTTTTCCTGAGTTTCTTTTTATAGATTTGTAAATTTAAAAAACGAACTAAAAAGGAAATTAATGTCAAATTGATCTATAGCGATATTCTTTTTAGGTAATTCATCAAGTGTCAAGTTATCAAATTCTTTAATAGATTTATCAACTTCAATAGTCATAATTTGTTTAAGATAGTCAATAATATGTTTAGGTGGTGATTGAGTTTTTGTAGAATTGTAGTTCACACATATTACAAGGCGACAGTCTCTCCGGAAATTCTTAAATTCTTCCCCTTACTTGCTTAAATTGTACTCTTGAGCAATCAGATGAAATCCCTCAAGGATATCATAAGACTCCTGTGAATATTTACATGAGGTCATTCTAGTCTCAAATTCTATAAATTAGACACGGACTCTTTAAATTGGGGTTAAAAAAGTCCTCTATGAGGATTATTTCAGCCCATATTAAAAAGGTCCCAGGATCAAATTAATACTTTTATAGATTCTAAGACTAAAAAGACCCCCTGCAAAAGTTCTCCTGTGAGTAGAGCTAAATAGGAGTAGAGCTAAGTAGCAGCATGCGGTAGAATCACCTTATGAGATCTCATGGCTATTAAAAATGAATTAAATCATTAAAATTGCTCAGTGTTTCTGACAATATACAAATTCTTGAGAACTGCAACAAAGAAGAAAATTAGACCTTCACTGGTTGCAAGGAAGCTTGGTTCTGGAGATGCTCAGGCATGAATTATAATTGTAGGATGCTAATTTATTTTTTATCTCTGTTTATTATTTTTTCAGCTCAAAGCTTCATTTTTTGTTGTAAGCTTTAAGCAGAATAGTGAATATTTTTTTCTAAAGGGAATAAATAAATTTTGGTATGGAATAACTCTCATATGCATTGTGATCTGTTTTACTACTTGTATTCTGCATTTTATTGTCTAGTTTAATATTTTTTTGGTGTTTGATAGGTTGGATGTTACAGTTTATTGTTTAGTGTGGTGATTTTAACTATAGATTGTGTGCTAAAGTTTTCTTTTAATTTTATTCAAATTCTGACAAAATTTACTAGTTGCACTTAATAAATTGTCAATTAATGAATAACAAAGACATGCGTATTCTATGATATTTGATGCCCATGTGAATCAAGTTGCAGATGGAATTGCTCGGGCTAAGTTGAAGATCTGCCTGCTTATGTCAGACTTAGATTTCATATTTATTTGTATGGAATAATTATTTTAATTGTTATTGTTTAGGCGAGTTGATGCCTCAGTAGGTCATCATCCTGATGTTGATCATTTTTATGTGTTAAGAAGTTTATTTGATTCCATATGTTTCATTATATTGAATAAATTTGTTTCATATGCTTATTTATGTTAATTATACCATAATAACAACTGATTTGAAAAGCCGTTAGATGGTGTTTTAAGAGTCATTTTGGGGGAGTTTTTTCGGAATTTTTATAGCTTTCATGGATTATTTCAAGATTTACTATGTCTATAGATACCGCATCATTGGGGTAATCTATTGGGTTGCATTTGTTTGGAGAAGATGTATATTGGCTATAAATGTTTCTCTATCTTTTCGAGGAGTAAAGGAATTTTGATTTGTGATTTTCAAACTGGTGTATTGGAATCATGATATGTGCCGAGAGGTTATTAGGCATGGATGTCAAATCTAAATTCTTATTTTCTAAATTTTTGTAATTTATATTTGTTTTGGTTGCAAAAATTATTTTACTCCTGAATTCTTGAATGTTATTTTGTTGAAAGTTGGAATTCGTATTCTTGTCATTTGTTTCAGCGTATAATTTATATAATGCTTAAAGTTAATTATTCTTGTTAAAAGCTAATTACTCTCACATAAGACATGGATCTATATTTTAGATACTTGTGCTGTTTTTTGTTGTTGTGAATTAATTACTTTAGTAGTTGAGTAACTCATTTAGATTTGAGGTTAGAATTCACTCACTAAATTGCTTTATTATTTAACATACACCATAGTTTACAAATGTGACATCACAAGTGTGTATTTGCTAATATGTTTTAGGGTAACTTTGTAGTTAAACCCTTAAAACACATTTGTATTGTTATTTGCTTTTTATATATCTTGTCACCTAGTGCACATTTACATTCTGTATATAGATTTAATTGTTATATTCTTTTAACTCATGTGTATATGTTTGAGAGGGGTTTGAACTATCAGTGTTTTTTAAAGAAGACTAACAGACCTATGCATGGTGCTGCTTACAAACTGAGTCAAGCTGAGCAGGAGGTTTGTCAAGCTTGAACTTATTTACCAAAATTATGTTTGAGCTTGTCTTGATTTTGACTCAAGCTTTTTCTTTTATGATAGTATTCAAATTTGATTCGTTTAAATTAATATTCATAATATGATTATCGATATTTAAATAAGCAGCTCATTTGAAAAAAAAAAAAAGAAAAAACATTTTTATAAAACCAGAGCTTTAGAATCACAGGACCCTTCAAAAACTTATGAGAACTCAAATAATAGCAATAGTAAAACGGTCGCCAATTCCTTAGCGTAGAGAAATGCTAATTAAAACAGGATTACTTGAGCACATCAAAAGTTGGCTTCATAATTGTTCAAAAACCATCTATAAAATAATGACATAACATGGTTCAATCGTAACTTATCAGCCTCAATAACGGAATTTTTTTGTTGCAATCTAAAATTATTTTAATGTTGTCCGGGGTCATAAAAAATAGTCCACAAAATTAATAAATTTCAGAAAAATTGACCTTCAGGCCAGATTTCAAGTTGACATTTGTTTTACATGCGCAGTGTGAACAAAATGTTGCCTGATGATGATGACCAATCTATTGGCACAAATAAGAATGATGGGCATTTACATACATACCCCACTTAATTCTTAGGTATTTACATATCTAATGGATAAATTTTAGTTTTTTTTTTTATATTTATACCACCCAAATCTTTAATGTCACATCAAAGATATCACCTTTTACTTTAAAAAAGTGAAATACACATTTTAATGTATAGGTAAGGTGAAATATATGTAAAATTTAGAGCTTAGGTGTTATAGATATATAAATACAAAAGAATTAAGTGGTGTGTAAGTAAATCTTCCTAGGAATAATAGCAGTGATCCCAATCAACAAAAACATATATATACAAATATTCAACATCCAATCAATAAAAACATTTATTTACAAACATGCAACATCCAAATGAATTCAAACTAACATTGACAATACAACATACATATGATATTAAAGCTTAGAGAAGCTTAGGATACTGGTAGTGCATCAGCAGCAGGCAGGTATAAAGGTTTAATCTGCAGAGCAGGGCTGATGGAAAGGAGGCCAACAAAGCAGTCGACCGGTACCCTCATCCCCCATACATTGATTGACTCGAGTTTGCAGCATTTGTATACAAGCGCAAAGAGGCCGTTCTCGGTAACATGGCGGCAACTCCATAGTACAATTGACTGCACAGTTCATATTGACAGTGCCAATAAATTGTCAGTTGGTAGTTAAAGATAGATTTGATGAATACATACTACACATTTCTTATGTATTTGCATATCAAACACCCAAAGTTTAATTTTACACTTAAAACACCTTGATGTCATAAACCTATGCATGTAAAGCTATATTTCACTTTTTAAAAGATAGTGATGGTGGTATTCTTAATATGATGTTAATGATTTGAGCGTTATGAATGTAAAGATGAATGTGTAGATATTAGATATGTAAATACATTAGAATTGCATGGTGTGTATGTAAATGAACCCCAAAATAATAAGGGGATGGTCAAATACAGCAGCTAACCATACTCAAATGTGTTAGCAGGGTGTTAATAAGGGTGGGGGAGGAATCTGGTGGGAATTAATAATTAATTTTAAACTGAAAACTCAATAATGAAACCCTAATTATCTGCTAATCAGATTTCAAGTACATCTGTGTTAAATCACCTAATTTTGTGGATAACTTCCAGCAAGTACTCAATCAAATGAAAAACTTCATGGATCACAATATAGGTTGTGTTAACTCTAAATGGGAGCCCATATTGACTATAGTTGCAAATTAAAAAACTACATCCTCCATAACTGCTTTCAATTCATATGACCAAAACTCCTCTTAAAATTAATTGTAGAATATACTTTATAGAGTATAAAATCATCTTGAGGATATATAGCATGAATAAGGAAAGCTATAAGTCATTTACCTTCAAGTGAGGGCAGCTATTGGCTATTGCAAATAAAGATTCATCTGTTATAAATGTGCCACCAATGTTCAGATGCTGCAATGATGTAGCCTTTGAGACCTGTAATGAACCCAAATAAGCACAATGCAGAAATGTAATAATAGGCATTTTCGCAAATTCTACAAATTAAGATAGCCTACTGCATGAAACCATATTGATCAAAATCAACAAGTATCATCTATAATTTCAATTCCTGATTGCCTGGCATCTTATTATAGAAAAACTACAAACAAAAGGAATAGAATGGGAGAGCTGGTGCATAAAGCCCCCACAAATGTAGGGTTTAGCAAGGGATTAATGCAACCATCCAGGATGTTGCATCCTTAGCACTACATTGCAGAAGCTATTTTGGTTATTTTTGAAGTTCAATTTCCTCGCATTAATTCTTACTGTTTAAATTGTTGCAATAATTTTTAGTGGATAAAGCTTTATAAATCTACCGAAGTAAACAATATGAAAAACCAGAAAATCTTATATTACCAACTGAACAACACCATTATCAGTGATTCCGACCATGCCCCACAGAGAAATGGACATCAAATTGTTGATACACTTAGCAGAAGATATCATGTACAGTCCTTCATCAGTTATCTGGCAACCCCAGCAACTCCGAGAGCTTCAAAACACAGATACAAGAATAAAGTCACTAAATTGATTCCAAAACCAGGGTCAGTAATGCAAATTTATAAGAATTGTGCGGTGTGTGTGTAAGAATGGCGAATTGACCCATAATAGATTATTTGAACTCCACTTTTACTGGAAGAGTTTTCATTGGTTGGGCTGATCAAATGTTTATGTTGCATGATTTATTGTTTAGGTTCTATCATATTATTATCTCTGGAGCAGTGTAATAAAGGAGGAGGAAGAAGAAGTACATGTCGAGCTCCCTGAGGTTATAAGAAGCTTGGACGAGCCGGGCGGCGGAGCTATCGTCTACCTTGCAGCCGGCGAAGCTGAGCCTCTCCTTCCTCGCAAACGACTGCTCCACACCCGCCTTCCATTTCCGGCAAACCCCGCTTGCACTGCACGATAAACCCAACCCTCAGAGAAAATTTCTCTTGAAGTCAAACAAGTAGAAGAGGGATTTTTATTTTCCCTTGTGCAATACTTACTGCCCCAAATCTGTGAAGGATGAGATGAGGGAGAAGATGTGGGCGAGGAGGTCCACCGGAAGCCGCTCCATCTCCGTCTCCACACCGGAAGCCGCTCCATCTCCGGCTCCACCTCCGCCTTCACGCTGATCATTTCGCTGCTCTCTCTCTCTCTCTCTTCCACTCTTTCTAAAGTTGTTCAATTTGAATAGAGAGGAAGCCGAAGAAGGTTGCCTTTCATTACTCCGCCATCACAAAACAGGAAATATATAAAGAAGGCTGAGAAGAAGCAATAAGATTATTCCAAGAAAAGAAATAAGATTTTCCTTTTTTTTCCCCTTGTGTTAATGTATACTGAATATGAACAAAAGTATGATTTTTAAGCATGTATAGACAATTACATGCAATTAATGATAAATTGAAGTAAATCTATGCTTTGTGTAGATTATTATGTGATGATATGATGCGTTTGTTTACTCAATTTTTGCAGTGTTTAAAAGCATTTTTCTTACTTTATCTCAAATCAAATATGCTTATAATATATATTTTTTTAAATCAGCAAAAAGTCAAAACTACTGCGATAAAATTCTTTCAAACTAGCTCTTGGATTAGCGGATCGAAGTGATTGGTAAGATATTTATGCCATTATTTTCAACAAAAAAAAAAAAAAAAAAAAAAAAAAAAAAATTTTTAAGATAAATGAAATATATAAATAAAAATTGTCTCACCAATTAAGGCTCCCATTTTATTTTTCTCCTTATTAAGCCTATATAACAAGGAAAAAAGTTAAGAGAACAACCTTCTTTTCTTTTTTTTTTTTTTTTTTGTCCAAAGAGAAGTACGACTTAAAAAATTAAAAAAGGATCGCTGATTTGGTGTAGTGTGTCATCTTCTCATCATCAAGAGTTGTTGGAACTTAGACGGCACTTCTTTCATTGACGAGGCAAGAGACAAATGCAACAAGTTCTTATAATGCTCACGTTCTATGCCCAAATATATCAACACCACCATATGATAATTCACGGTATAAAAATAATTAATAATGCATTTACATGTCAATAAATTCACTTACAATATCAAAAATGTTCATACATATCCAAAGATGAATCACTAGCATTTATCATAATACATTACATACATACCGCCATTAAAATTCTACAATAAATTTTCATCATCGCCGTTATAAAGCAAGCTAAAACGGGAGTTGGTATATCCAAAGATGAATCACTAGCATTTATCATAATACCTTACATACATACCGCCATTAAAATTCTCCAATAAATTTTCATCATCGCCGCTATAAAGCAAGCTAAAACGGGAGTTGGTGAATGTAGAACAAAATCCAGGCCTATACACTTTGAAAACGTAATTAATGATATCTATCACAAATCTCACTAAATAAATTTCTTCCCCCGTCAGGTGTTCTTCTCCAGAACCGCAAGAGCTGGTGTGAGATAGTTGTTTGCTTTGTCAGGCAAATGCGCCACCTGCACAAATGGGTGATCCAATTACATACTTTGCAGAAGCACAAACTGATTCAATCCACTATAATTTGGAAACATGATTCATTACCAACTCATAAAGCTCGTTGCCCTGCTCTCCAACATATTCATAGCACACCTGTGTTCAATCAAGTTAGAGAGAGAGAGAGAGAGAGAGAGATGAGAATGAACTATAATCAACATACATCAAAGCTCTTATTTCTTGCTGTGGGATCATGCAATGCCTTTACACATATATCAGCTACATCTGCGCAGCTAATGCCCTGCATAAAAAGTATGGTAATCGAGTGTCTTTACCTTGAAATGAAATGCTCGCTGGGCCATACCTGCGAGATCCTGTTTCCTTGATCAAATATCAATGCTCTTTGACCGCCTGGCTCTTCCTACAGCAATATTAAAATCAGTCTTCCATATATATGTTATAGTAAATTCATCCAGGCAAGTCCACATTCAGATCCTACAATTAACAGCAATATTAAAAATGATCTTAAGAAAACAGTACTTTTTTTCTACCCTATAAAATAAGATATTTGTTTTTTTTTATGTGAGTTAAGCTTGAAATTGCTACAATGAAGTAGTTATTGCTAATGCATATTACGTCATGCAAAGATGTACATCTGTTATAAATGTATATAAATTTGAAAAAAAAGACGAACTTAGAGCAAATTATTTTACACTAATTTTGGAAAGGAATATTCACTTCCATTCACTAAATGACATCAACATAAGATCATTATGGAGCATGATTGCACCTGCAGTGGACCGGGCCGAATGATCGTGTAACCAAGGCCTGATCTTCTCAGTGAATCCTCCCCCGCCTACCAATAAAAGGAAATGGACAATGAGGGAATTTTGATCTAAGTTCTGTTTGGAGCAATTATAGTTGTTTGAAGAAACAGCTGTGAAGCTGTTCAAAAAACTGCGGCGACTATTATAATTTTTTTTTAAACAAAAGTCAGACCACAGTTTTTTAGTAGTCACCGCACTTAGCTAGGTCCAGTAACAAAATGCAGCTTTTAGTTGCAGTTTTTTAAAAAAGAAGACAAACTCAGTTTTACCAAACATAAAAAACCTGCGGAGTGGCATCACATTGCACCGCCACCCCAAACGCACTCATAACCATACAAATATCCAGTTTGGCGACGAATGAACTACCTTCTTGGCTTTAAGCACCTGATCCCTTCTACTGGATTCAATCCCAGATCCAGTACATGAGACTAAGATGAAATCAGTTTCTCTGCCAGTCTTCAGCAACAACAAATCACATATCCATAGGTGTTAAGATAAGAAAATACATCTTATTGTAAAAACGCATACTTTAATGAATGTTAACAAAATATACTTATTATATTCATCTATGAGGATAAAATGACAGAGTAGCTGGTGACAAGGCAGGTTATTCAAACATACGGGTAAGGCCTTCACATACTCCAGGATGAGCTTGAAGCTCCTAGGATCCTGTGTCATTCCTGTAGGTCCTTCGGGAGGTCTCTACAGACAGAATATCATCAATAATAATAATAAAAAAAAGCCTCCCATAATTATTAAAAGAGAGATGGGTGAGCCAAAAACATCACAATTTTGAATAACAGATTAACCTGTCTTCTTGGTTCAAATCGAATTGTTAAAGTATGCACTAGAAAAGGATCTAGTGGAGGATCATCCGGTTTAACAGGGCGAAAAGATGAAAAAGGCATTCTAACCTGCAAAAGACAGTTCAGTAACTCTTGATATGATTCCAGGAAGAAGATCAGATGGATAAAATGGCATACAATAACTTAAGCGTTACCTACCCTGCAGAAGCCCACTTTTGTGCTCATTCTAGCAAAATAAAATTTGCTTTGAGAGGTATCAGCCAATGGGCCAGCCTCTAGAATCACAATATATGACCTTCCGTTTCCACCAACAGAGAGAAGCAGACCATCATATCTACAAATTAAGAGCCCACATTATATTGCGAGTAACTAGAAAAAATAGGACATCATCTACCGGTCATGCCAAATAATACCTATCAAGGGTTGAGCCTAATGGCAAGGAGAGTCTCTTGGAAATCTCAACATATCCACCTCTTGTAAATACATATCCTACAATGAATAAAAAGCAAGGCATAAATACTTGAGGAATACATTATATTATTGCAAATGAGGAATACAGTCTATACAACTGCTCCTAAATTTTACAACTTAGGCTTCAGAGAAAATTCATAGTTTGATATTAGCACACAACAAATGTAAGAACTTACGCATTAGATACTGAATTATGTGATGAAAATAATTAGATCTTCTTCCTTTCTTAAAAATTTCTTCGCTTTCAGTAAAAGGAAAATTTTAATCATCAATAGTTGCATCATCCAAGGTTGCACAAATTGCCAAGATACTAGATATAATAGCTCTTTAAGAAATCATGTAAAGCGCACAAGACTCATTTTTTGTCGGCAACCAAAGGAAATAGCAGGTAAAACTATCATAAGTTCCTCTGAGAGATGAGAACTGAATGAAGAGAAAGATGCGCGCATTTACCTGAAAACACAGCTTCTCCCGTTTCAGTAAACTCCAACTTTGCATCCATTCCTCCGTCATATTTGGCAGCAAGAACATCCTGAAAGTAAGTTCCTTGGCGAACTTCCCACCCCTCTAATGAGTCAGAAGATTCAAATTTAGCTAGCAAAAGTTTGCTCTTACTGCTTTTTCCAGCTCTCAATTGTGCTAATTTATTGTTATAATCCTAAATAGTAGGCTCCACAATTAGTACCTTATTTTATTTTATGTGCATATATTGGTACAAAGACTGAAATAGTTAGGAAAAGGCTACACAAAAACAGCTATAGTAAAAGAAGAACAGAGGTCTAGAAGAAACAAACCTGAAATGCCTTCGTGACGTTGTATACTCCTCCATAATCCACTCTATAGAGGTCCGCAGTAATAAGAGAGCGAGCAGTGGCACAGTAGATGATCTTGTTGCATCCTTCTATGGCAGTCTTCAAAGTTAAAGGTTCACCCACATCACCGACCACAATGTTCACAGCTCTAGGAAGCATATCTATCACTTCTGAATCAGCTTTCCTTACCAAAGCCTGGATTGTCACTTCAACTTATCAGATATCTCACAAGTTAAAAGTAATTGGCACAAAATCATTAGAAGCCAAAAGCTGAATAGTTTGTAACAGCATATAATTAAATGTTTTCAAAATGAAAAAAATAAATAAATAAAGAGCTTCTGAAGTTTAAGGTGCTAATGTTACTGTTCAGCATGTTGATAATTTAATCAAGTTGCATTCATTTAACAACTAACATGACACATTGCCTCTCTCGCCGCTGTAATTTTTCCTTCAAATTTATGCAAATGTAGGTGAAGTACTATCCAATCACAAATTTTTTTCTCATTAAAAGCATTAGATTCCAATTCAGTATTTTAAATATACTTAAAACCACCATCCAACTTCCAAATTATACCACATACTTTCATTCAACCCAATCTAAGAAAAAATTCAATTACATGCAATATGTGCCTCACCTAACATACAAACCACGTTGATCTGGTGGTTAAAAGTTTTGTCTTTCAACCATAAAATTTAGGATTCAAGATTTTGTACATGCGGTATGCATGCGTTTGGGATTAATTTTGCTCAAATTTCCCCAAAAAAAAAAAAAAAAAAAAAAATCACCACACCTACCCGGTTACCCACTTACCCTAGCTGATTCAAATAACATTTTACAGAAACCCAAACCAGAGATGAAGTGATCTGAATAATAAATAATATATAAAATTCAAGCATTTGAAATAAATGACAAAACAAGTCAAGCATATGAAAACTATCCTACACACTAATCTGTCATTTGGTGATCTAATTTCCCTTAATTGACTCAGCCTAACTTATTTTGAACAGAATAACCAAGTATTTTCCCATTTCAGTAGGATTACAAGAGGGATCAGCTATAAGCCCATATTATTTTTTTTAGTGATGGATGCTCTTACCAGACATTTACAGGAGGATGTAACTTGGTGTATGTTTTTCGATGATAATATCCTTGTGGATAAGACTAGAGAAAGAGCTCAGGAAAAACTTAAATTATGGAGGTTAACATTGGAGTCTAAAGGCCTTCGTTTGAGTAGATCTAAAACTAAATATATGGATTGTAATTTTAGTAGTAGTTACTCTAGTGACAGGGTTGTAACTATGAGTGACCAAATCGTTAAAAAGTGTGAACGTTTTAGATATCTTGGTTCTATTTTTCAAAGTGATGGTAATATATATAGATGGGGATGTTATTAGTAGAATTCAAATTGGTTGATTGAAGTGAAGAAATGCATCAGGCCTATTGTGCGACAGAAAAGAACCGCTTATATTGAAAGGAAAATTTTATAAGATGGTGGTGAGACCTGTCATGCTCTACAGAGTAGAATGTTGGCCTTTAAAAGAGAAGAAATGCATAACATAAAGTTAAGTGTTGCTGAGATGAGAATGCTTAGGTGGATGAGTGGCTTGACACTTAGAGACAAAATGCGTAATGAATATATTTGTGATAGGGTTGGTGCAGATCCAGTGGCGAACAAGATTAGAGACATTAAAAGAAGAGTTGATGTTTTAGATTCGACTTATGTTAAGAAAGGTAAGTTAGACCTATAAAGACTTGGGCATATTATTAAAAAAATAATCTTAATCTAGTAGATTTAAATGAAATGTGTAGCCGACCACACTTTGTGGGATAAAGGCTTGTTGTTGTCAACCTGAGAAACCAAACTAATATATCTATCAAAAATCACGTCGGCACTCCATACATCAAACATGAATACTAATAAAAGTGTGGCATATGGAACCATTAGAGTGGTCTCACACACGATTGGCTTATGACATTCAAGTATGCAGACGTAGTAGCCCACTATTCTCAATGGCTTTAAATATTATGGCTATAGCTTATGTTACCTTTGGAATAAAATGCATGATATAGACTACAAACTCCATCCATATATTGTGACATAACCATAGTTCCAAAACATGGCTTCCCTAATTGTCAAACCATACTTGAGCAGGATAGACCAAGTTTTACTTTTGGCGGTGAAAAATATGGTATAAAACGTGATTGATATTGATCCACGACAAGTTTGGCAAAATATATTATCCGCAACAATATGTGCTTGTTGCGATTCAATCCCATGTCACCCACTACAAAGAATTGCAAACAAACATATTACAGGCATTGCATTTAGTGTGTAATAAGTTTGTTCGAATCTGTGACATGAATATTGTTGGGCTTAGATTGAAAAGTTTGAGATGCAAGATATATGGCAAAATCAAAATTATGAGAAAATTTCTTTGGAGGATCTGTGAAGTTGGCGAAAGGATTGTGCCTACAGTGGAGCAAACCCACGGTATGGACTCTTATTGTTACTATTATTTACTGAGTAAAAGGTCAAAATAGTCCCATGAATATTTACACGGGTCCATTTTAGTCCCAGAGTCTATAAAATTAACAAACTAGTTCCCAAACTCTTTCAATAAGAGCTAAAATAATTCTCCATGAAGATTAGTTCATTTGATATTAAAAGTGTTTGGGGACTGAAATGGCACTATTTATGGACTATGTTTAAAATGCCCTCTACAAAGAGTTAGGGTACAATTTTGATATTTTTATTTTTTTCTTTACAAATACTTATATATTCTTTTTAATCTCTCTTTGTTAATTATCTATTCTTTTTCATTCATAATATGTAAAACCTTTCTACTCTTCTCTTCTTTAATGTCCAAATTGTTTAACCAAGCCATAACCCATCTGTTTTCTCTTTTTAATAACTACGGTTGCAACAACTCTCTCAACTCAATACTCTTTCTAGAACACCAGATGTGACAATTGACATGCATCCACAACCATTTGCTTCTCAATTGTTTTTTCATTTATACAAGTTTACTTAGGAGATTTCCATAATTTTTTAAATTTTGATTTGATGAATTTTATAAAATTTGCTGCATATTTTTAAATTTTGGATCAAATTCAACCATTTAAGTTGAAGCGATAACATTCACTCTTTTTAATAGACAAGTTGGATGGTCTTAATTTTAGTAGTAACATGAATGCTTGAGATTTGTAACAAGATAACATTTTAATAATCTACTCATAATTAAGATAATTATCACAATAATTTACAAGAAATATATAGTTCTATTGCACATTATTTACCCACTAATAAACTAATTACAAATGGCCCATATCTTTTCGTCTATAAATTATCATCTTATGCTTTATGAAGGAGCTGAAAGAATTAAATTTCTATCAGATGATTCATATCAGTTATAGTTCAACACTTGATGAATTGAAATAATGACTTTGATACTTACATCTAAAAAGAAAAATATTTCATTATATGCCAATTTAGTTTTATACCATTATCGAATCTTCCTAAGTCTCGAAAATGCATCCTCTTCACTCGAGAAGGCATTAATCCGAAGAAATTCCTTTAATCCATTATCAAATAGGGCTGAAAATAACAAAGAAAGGAACAAGGAGTGAAGGCATTGCCTAGTCAAACTAGATAGTAATTTACCTTAACTTTATAGCCTCTAAGCATCAGCTTTCGCACAAGAATCCTTCCGATTCTGCTCGTGGCTCCGACCACCAGCACGGTGGTGTCCTGCGCTTCCGGAATAGTGAACTCACACATCGGCCCGCGGATCAACACGCTGTCGAGCAGACCCTCGTCAGCGGAGTTTGTGGAGAGTTGACCCAGGCCTGAGAACTTTTTCCACATCTCATCGAATATCTGTCGCGACCTCCGCCCCAAACCCACCGGATTCATGTCATCCAGACTGAGCGACACCTGCTTGTTGCCCAAACCCTCCTCAACTAGATCGACTGCTTCGCTCGGCGACCGCACGTCTTCTTTTTTAGCCTCCTTCTTCTGCTTCTTTGCAACACCTTTACCTCCTCTTCTTCCCTTCTCTCCGCCATCTCCGCCGCTTAATTTGCTTATTGGCACTGTTAGAGAAAGGCGGCGAGAGGTGGTGGAAGAATTGCTGGTATTGGGAAGGAATAGGCCAAGGAAACTTTTTCTCGTGCTCGTAACATTCGAAGATGGAGCAACAGCGTAAGCAGCAAACGTAACATTCGAAGATGGAGCAACAGCGTAAGCAGCGATGCGTCCGCCATGCAGGACCATCGCGCCGGCAAACTGTTCGATGAATCAGGGGAAGAGGCCTTGGCTGCGCTTTCACTAGGTTGATTGCCCGTTGTTCTTTCAGACTCTCTTAAAGTTGGTTGCGGTGTTGCAGCTGAGAGCTTAGTGGTGGCCATGGAACCTAATTCCAGCCACAAGATCTAGAAGAAGAGAAAGGGGGTGATGAGACAACGACAAGGGATTTCCGGATAAGGGGAAAAAAATTTGCGTCCAAGATGTACATATAGGGCTGTCAATTGGGATCTTTGTTCCTCGTGTTCTCTCGACAACGACAAGGGATTTCCGGATAAGGGGAAAAAACTTTTGAGTCCAAGATGTACATACACTTGTACCCTCCATAAACTTATATGAAGATACAAATAAGTTCCGCATTTTTATTTTTAGATATATATAGGTTATATATATATA
>NW_018164794.1:724083-729350 GCF_001263595.1 Phalaenopsis equestris | reverse complement strand
GAGATTGTCTTAATTCATTTTTCTTATATATATATATATATATATATATATATATATATTACATGAAAGTTGTATGAAGATTACAAGTGATATAACGTCAATATAATGTCGATATAACGCTCATATAATCTACATTATGTGTGGAGGTCAGTGGACACTTTCACATGTGAAGTGAAAAGATGGGGCTTTTTTTTCTTTGGGGTCCTTCGGGAAAACTTGCACACTTAGCACATAATTCTTATGTATTGACATGTCTCCTACAAACTTTCATATTTACATATAAAAAATTGAGTGATATGTGTAAATATTAAAGTTTAGATGCGAGATACTTAAATAGATAAGCATTGTATGATATATATATATATATATATAATTTTGTATATATAAATGTCTTTTATTTTACGTAGGATGAGCATTGGAAGAGAATATTTTAGAATTTTACCTTCCATTTCGAACTAATTTGTGGGTGGTGACTAAGTGAGCTTTTGAGCTCTCTAAATATATATTCTTTCTATGCAATCCCTCATAATGATTAGATGAAGTTAGGCTTGAATTAATACACTCTTAATATGTTTGAATTCATCTTATTGGGATTCACTTTTAAAGCTTGAATTTTAAAGAAAAAAATCATTTGGCCTCAAAATTAATTCTAAAGTAGCTTATTTGAATATTTAATGGTTTTTAATTTTTAAAAATATGCCAAGATTTATATTTGTTGAGATGAATTTTTTATTGATGTATTAATTTCATTTTTCAATTTATTTATATTATTAAAAAAAAAACTTTTCACATTTTACCACAATGAGTAGTCATATCAATATACTTATTTATTTTTTTCTTGTTAGCAATTGCTAGATAATACTTTAAAAATTTTAGGCTTATAAAGTTCTTTGTCATATTACTCATTACTTTATGGAAATAACTTAAAATAATGATTAATATGATATATATGATAATTTATAAATACTTTGATATATATATAATGACTAATATGGTACATTAATACTTTAAATTACCAATATTAGCCATTGCAAGTATATATATTTAATATGATAAAAAACTTTATCATATGACTAAAATTTCATAACAAGACATTAACTTCATCTAAACAATTGCTAGTTAAAGTCTTGTTGTGAAATTTTATGTTTATACCATATTAAAAGATTTATTTATCCTTTTATTTCTCATAGAAATTAACTATGAAAAAATTAATTATGAAAATTAATTTTATATTGATATTATATTTCTTAGATATGCTATTTTGTTTTCACATTTATGATGCCCTTGAAAATGTACTTAAAAACATAAAGAGGTATTTACATACGAACCACATAATTCTTACGTATATACATATCTAATGCCCAAACATTTATATTTACATCCATACTATTATTCAAAGTTTTAGCATCACATCAAAAAGTTACAATAATCATCTTTTTAAAAGTTAAATAGATATTTTCTTTTATAGATGTATGACACCAAAGTATTTTAAGTGTAAATATCAAAGTTAGGAGTTAGATTTGTAAATACATAAGAAATTTAGGAGTTAGATGTGCAAATTCATATATATGTAAAATTCCAAAAAAAAAAAAACTCTATAATAAAAAAGGAAGATAAAATATATAATAAATTTAATTAAATAAATTGAGATTAATTTTGTAATTATTTTCAAACTAAGATTAAAGGAAGGCGAATACACACCAATCATAAAATCAACACTAAAATTACATAGAAGATCAATGAATATCAAATAATCATGTGTATCTTATCGAAAACCAGATCAAATCTTTGTAAGTTGACAAGATCTAGTCAGTAACATCTGAAGATGAACAAAACGAAGACATTTGAGTTTTTTTAAGGCCCATCATCTCCATCTTTGATTAGATTGCAAATGTCGGAGCATTCCGCCAGGCTAATCAAATAAAAACAATTTATGTATATAAAAAAAATTCCATTTTTAATTTTGATGCATGAAAAAAAAATTTTGAAGTTGAAGAAAATTTCTACCAGTATTGGCGGCTTCTAAACTCTTTCTTGAAGACAACTAGAGGCCTACACTTGCAGTGCACCAAGATTCAGCTTAAATGAAGTTAAAAATCAGTATTTGCAGTAATTCACCTTCTGATATTGAGGACGCCTTCACCAGGGGAGCCGGCGCCGCCTCTGATGCAAGTGCCAACACACTTAGCAGTACAAGATTCAGCCTTTTTTGACCGCGGCCGCTGGATTCGCGCTTGCTTCGCGTCCTCCCCTGCGCACACCAAGTGTTCCACGAAATGCAGTCAATACAAGGGAAATAGATTGTGCGTCCCTCTATAGGGAACATGGTGTCTTACCGGAGAGCGTTTGGGGGATGTTGGCTAGGGTTTCTTCCGGCGGAGCGGGAGATGAGAAGAGCACGGCGGCGGCGAGGAAAGCCGGCAAGCAGCTGCAGGTTGTTATTGGGTGTGCAGATGGTAGGTTCTTGATGGAGCTGAGATAGTAGCGGTGGGGGTGATGGAGAGTGGACGGGAAAGAAGATGGATTGCAGAGTCGAAAGAAGGTGGGAATGTCCATTCTATTGGTCTTCTCACTTGTGATTCTCCATCCCTTATCTTCTCGTCTTTTCTTTTTCATAAATATTGTTTTCTTTAGTTATTTTTTTCTTGCATAAAAGTATACTTGAGGAGGAAGAGATTCAGGCGAATTCTAGACAAGTACCGCCAAATTTTTATACAGTTACCTCGCAACAAAACTTATACGAACGAAAATGAGAACTTCATTGCAGGGTGTTGAAAAAGGTAAGTTGAGTGTTGTGTATATAGAAATGATATATCTTGGTATGAGATAGATAAATGCATACGAATTTGGTGTTTTAGTATGATAGTTGGATTCGTCTTGTCGAGCCGCTCGATTTGAGTATAAACTTGTCATATTTGACAGTCATTTGACTTTCCAAATATATTCATTAATCTTTTAACTGTAGTTTAATGACTTAATTTGGGTTTGATTTAATTTGGATTGTGCTAGTTTTCATATCATTAGGTCTGTTTGATTAAACAGATCAGTTTGCTCATCGAGTCGGTCAGTTTGACTATAAATTTGTTGAAATCGAAGCTTTGGATGACTTTTTATCAAAATTTGAATGTTTCTTGTTTAAAATATCATCTCGAGATTCGTGTCATGCCTCGAGGTTCGTGCTTGATGATGAAAATTTATTGGTGGTGTATCAATTTTAATCAATCATTAAAAATAGTAAAAATTTTGATTTTCTTAGTTCATTCAATATTAAATTAAAATATAATAATTTTTTAATGAAATATCTTTTTTTTTTTTTTAGTTTGTTCGGTTAAATGAAAATTAAAACGGAACTAAAAACTGAAAATCAAAAGCCAAATATTAAAGTTTAAAAAACCAAAAACCAAAATCAAATTTTAAAACCGAATCGAATCAACCAAACCTGATCGGTTCGGTATGATTTTCCGGTATTGACTAAATAATGCACACCCCTACCATTGTCTGTCTGGTTTCCCTTGACCACCAGCTGAATCGTTGTGAATTGTAGGCAAGCAAACACTCGCATTACCCGATCTGGAAGATGGCACCCAACACACTTCCAACTAATAAAAGAAACGCAAACTATCTATTTTTCCAAACTCATAATGTCATCAGAATTCGTCACCCAAATAGCATGTACGTCAGATACTATGTAAATAATATACAATAAAATGGAGAAGATTTATACAAAAGAAAATATATCTGACTGCATTAATACATACATATCCTCTCTATACATTTGCACAGATTTCTTTTGATTAGCTCTAGTAATCTATCCTCTTTCAATCTGCAGTAATCTATCCTCTAATCCCACCGAAGTTCCCCTCTCAAGTAATTGTTCATTGTCGTCCTCCACTGAAAACCTCAACAGAGACAAAAGCTACCGCAGTACTTTTTACTGTTTACCCTGCTTACTGTGCTTTCTTGTTTTTTTTTATTGTATAAAAAAAAAAAAAAAAGAGAAAGAAATATCTATCTAGTACTTTTAATTTTATTTTTTGTTTATCATAGTCATCGTCTTTCAAGATTGCGGGTTTAGCTTATATTTTTTGCTAAGATAATTGAGAAGATGGACATTATCCAATGCCCCCAACCTACGAGAGGCTCGTAATTTTTGGTGAATTTGGACTTGTGAATAAGAAAATTTTCAAATTTCTTAACTTAAAAGAATATATATAAATCATTTGAAATTTTAAACTAATTTGAAAAAAATCAAGATCTTAAGATATAGACTTCTGATTTTACAAGTATTTAAAGTCTTGGGCTTCTTATATTTTGACTTTTTAGGGTAGACAATGTTTTAAAATTCAGACTTTTTCAGACTTCTAAAGGCTCTTAAAGTTTTAAATTTTTAAAATCTTTGGCTTTTAAAATATAAGTTTCAAGATTTAAATACTTCAAATTTAAAGCTCATGAATTTGCAGATATTTTAAAAATTGAGCTCTTTCGACAGAGGCTCCTAAAGCTTAGAAATCAATTTAAAAATTAAGTCTTTTCGGACTTACGCTACAAGAGTACGAAGAATAATTCAACTGTGTAGCTTTTGGGAATTAATCGTCACCACCACCTAATTCGCAATGCGTCTATTAGCAAACATAAGGCAACCTTTTTTTAAGCCCAAAATGAATTTTAGTATGATTCAAATATCATAACATTGCAAATATCTCTTGTTCTGAATGTTTTCAAAGTTTATCAATTTTTATAACTACTTCTCAAGTTAAATGTAGTATTTTAAAAATTAATACAAGTATCTTTAAGACTTATATGAATAATGGGTCGTATACTCTAAGGCTACCATATATCCTAAGAAATCAAATGCTCTAGCTAAAATAACTATATATGAATGTTAAAAACCCTCATGTGCTTCAACCAATGTATTGAATATTCAAACACTAGGTTCGACAATAAGAAAAATTTACATGAAATTTACCAAAAACTTAGTTGCTTGCAAGAAAATCCGATAAGAAGGAACAATGGAATGTATAGAATACTTTTTTTGTCACTGTCAATCACTTTTTTCACCATATAATGCGCTTCTAAGACTAACATGTCTATATTTAGTTCTATAGCAGATCATAAAATATATGGGCAAAAAGCTAAATAGCAAAACAGTGGAGAAATTACGTTTGATTTCATTTTAATACGATAAAAATATAAGGCATGACTACATTCATAGCACTCGAAACCATTGATATCTTTATGATGCTGTTAACTTGATAATTTACCACAAT
>NW_018164794.1:710738-723983 GCF_001263595.1 Phalaenopsis equestris | reverse complement strand
GAGAGAGAGAGAGAGAGAGAGAGTTGACATCAATCAAAAATGGAAAAATTTTACATCAAAATTTTCTAAGAATAAATTTTATAGTCATCACATCTATTTTGCAATTTACATTGCATTTTCGGTATGTTTATAAATCCCATCCTAATCATATATTTCTTCCCCCAGGAATAGTCAATCTAAGCACCAAGTTGAAAATTCAAACGGCAAGATGATACGAGACAGGCACAGAAAACTTTCCTAACAGACCATGCATGCAACCTTCGATTATCTCATATTTATGACTTCGATCAAATTCACATCAGCATCCAAAAAAGGGAACCGAAGAAGAGGACAGCAGTTATAATCCCAACAACAAGAAACAGAAGCTGCACCAACGCAGGACACCAGAAAATATCTACTTTGACACAGACAAAGACGCCCCAAATATCCATGATTTTTAGATCACCAACTGATTCAGGTATACTGAACCATAAAAGCACACAATACAAAGTCGTCGAGCAACATAATAAAACAGACAAACTTCAACTTAAAAAAAGTTAAACAAAAAGGAGTCTACCTGGATCTGCAAGCATAGGACAACCAGACCAAGAAACACCACCATCTAACCGTTGTGCAAAGTACTACTAATGCCTATGCACCACTTTTTGTGAATCAGAGTGACTAATTTCAAATGATAAGTAGGTAGAGATACTCTACAACCATCAAGACGACTCGACAAAAGACGGACGGGACGGACCTCTGAGACATGTGACGCCGATGATGACTGAACTGAACCTTCTCGACCCAGACAATTTGTTCTAGGACTCACTGTAACATTAGCATATTTACATATCAATCTATGCAGAATGGATGCAAGACGTTAAGAAACAGAGAAATAAATAACTTCATCAATGGTTTGAATAAAATAACACCATATAAACGTTTCATCTCCGTGACAAAAAGCTCAACATGCATACAGTGAAGGGACAGTAACAACATTGGATGGCAAAATAGCACACGCACAAATTTACAGACCTGTTCATCCTCATCAGAGGTTCCGCCACGAGCCTCATTTGCTTCCGAAGGCCTTTCTGCACCACAGTTTTGACGGTTGCACTTGGTCCTGAATGGGTAGTTTATGTTGTTGCACTTTTCACACTTCCAGCTTCCCTCTGGCATTTTTTGTTCTGTGTAACAATGATAATAAAATGCATCAAGAACATCACTGCGAAAGAGTAACCTTACAAAACAAACCTTTCTTAAATGTTCAGTAATTTATGAGGTTAGAAATTGAATGGAAGAACTACAGGAACAATCATCTATTCTGTCTAGTTGCTTTAAGTTAGAAAAAAATCTTCTTAAAAAAACCAATATGATAGTTCTGGCAATTGATATGGATTATGCTCTACAAACAACTATCAAAGTTCTAAAAATGAAAATTTCATTCACACAAACTAGAGTGAAAAAATTTATCAGTTTTAAAACTATGTTTTCCAACCACAAGCAACCATAAGATCTCTTCTAAGAGAATTAAAAATCCTCCATATGTAGTCTAGAGCAATTAATAGGTATGCCAAACAACAAAATAATCAAAATATTTTGAGAAGTACGAGGGGAAGATGAAAGCAGACGAGACAAAATCACAAGTGATGACTTCCTCTATACCCTTGTTCTATTTCATGGTAGGGCAATTGCTTAAATCTATGACATCAAATTAAATGATAGATGGGCTAAGTTTAACTTCTATAGTTAAATTTAGGTGATTATGATAATGAAAAAAAAAAACCTTCATAGTATTAGGCAACCATAACATAATAAAAATTTAAGTGATAGATGCGTCAAGTTTAACTTCAGAGCTAAAACTAGGTGACTCCAAGAACTTTAATATTAATATCATAAAACGCTGAAGGTAGATCTATAAAATCATATATAGACTAAATAAAGTAAATTAATATAATACTGGGAAACAAAATGCCGAGTTGCGTGGATCAAATGCAACTCAATAGAAGGTCTGGGGCATTGGAATGGATAGAGTGATCATATTTAAGAAATAGTGGGAGTGGGCATCAATTAAAGAAAACTTTAGGTATTTTAAGCATTAAAAAAAAAAGCCAAATAAAAAGGAGATGCATCAATTGGTCAAGTAGATAAAGTTGGCAAAGAAAGGTTAGATGGGAAAATTGGATAGAACATCTACATGTCGCAAATGCAATAGAGTAAAAGAGAATTAATTTCTCGTAGATAGCACCTACTAGAAACTAACTGCAAAAATTGATTCATAAAAAAGATTCAAAATGGTTTAAATTGATGAAATTTACAATTTTTAACATTATTATTATTATTAAATTATAATATATTCAGTGGTATGTCGGACAGATGTAGGAGGTTGTCGGATCTGTGTTAAGTGTCCAACATGGACACAAACGTCATTTAAAGTGCTCGTGCTTTATAGAAAGCATCTAAATGGAAGTTGATGAAAATGTAAAAAAAAAAAACACTAAGAGTGCATTAAACATTGTGCAAAATTCTAAATTAAAAAAATAATTTACATGTGTGAAGAAATAGTGTACCTAAAATCGTATGATATTTCCAGCCCTGTTCTCTCAAACTACTCACCCCTAACAGCATTCCATCAAGGACGCAAAGAAATTAGTCCTCAAGTCCCTCCTCTAATAGAAAATGGAACAATGGGCAAGAGACAAATGCCATTCACTCGACAACGAACAACCCCTCCAATCCACTTAATGATCTATGGCCCCATTAGCTGCACCAACATGATTCGGTCACAACTATACCATGCTCAAGAAGAGATGTCGTGATTGAGAAAGTTATACATGGATGGAATATGAGCAGTGATTTATTACATACAAAACAACTCAAATAATCCTCCATTCCTTGCTTGGGAACTTGGAGTGGCGTTGCCATAATTGATATTTTTATCACATCAGGTAATGGTTATTTTAATTGCGCTAATAAGTTACTGAATTCTTCCTCATACCTTTTGTAGGCATAATTTTTTCTTTGGCTCACATCATGCTACCTAGTCAACCCCCTGAGATTACTCCAGTGTATTTTAATTCAATGTAGAGGTTTGGAAAATTCCACCATCAATTCCGATGCCTTCATTGGTTCCAACATCAAATGTACGGTCAATGCGCAAAAATCTCCAGTCATAAGAAGCAAACCACCTACACTAGTATATGGGGAAGGAACGAGGGGTTCTTCCCTTGGAATTCCACAAAATTGCCAGGGTACTGGATGCAAACATCCCAACTCATGGAATCCTTTAATTGCACTAATAAGTCATTGACTTCTTCCTCATACCCTTTGTAAGCATATTTTTTTCTTTGGCTCACATCAATGTCTAACTTAATGGGTTTGCCAATTCACTGTTTTTTGACAATTAATACATAAATCAATATTACCTAGAAAGGGAATCATCAATGAAGAGAAACTGACGATTCCATGATCCTTTTGATGAACTTGTGAAAAGTTGCATGTCAAATGTGGGTTGGCAGGAATTAGTATTAGTTCTAGAAGAAATGTGAAGAAAATATAGGACAATTTACAGGGTCAACTAGTTCCCACATCCTCAGCTACTCATGTGATAATACTTGAAAAAATTCATTAAATGCAACGTCAAATAGCATACCTCCAAAAAAACAGAATTTTGAAATCCATAATGCTATTGCTTTCGTGGTATAATAGATCACATTACCCTCTTTAATTGAATTAGTAATAAAATCTACAAAAAACAGTCGAGAAGCATACTGTGAACCAGATCTGAGGTGAAGCTTACTGGCATCTAGAATATAAAGCTACATCTGCCGAGTAATGCATAACATATATATCAATTCTAGATAAAAAGCTAACACTCAATTCCACAAAAAGTTCGAAAAATAAGAATAACAAAACAAAACACAGCACTACATTTAAACAAGCGATGGCTTTTTACAACTATAAAAAAGAGTAAAATAGAACTTACTAGAACCCTTTGAATTCTCAGATTTAGAAGCCTGCATAACCAAAAAAAAAAAAAAATTTAAGCAATGCAAGTGAAGATTTTCACTAACAATTAACAGCCACAACAATCAAAGAGAACGTCCTAAAATTTTAGAATTTCATTCAGATAATTAACACTATATGCAGAGACATACTTAGAAAAAAATATTCCTTAAAAATCATATATATTTTGAAATCATCTCCTTAACAAGCATCATTACGGAGGTGTAACTAGAGAAGCAGCATGTTTTAAGCTGCAACACAGTAAAGCGAAAATCTTGACTTGTTTGATTTGATAAGTGCATTTTGATGCTTCAAATGTTAAAAATGGAAAAAAAAAATGATACCAAATCAGAAGATGATAAAAAAAATAACATAAAAAATTATATAAATTGGCATGCTCCCTTGTAACCTAGTTGATCAAATGTTAGTGCAAATTTACATTCGGGTAATCTTAAATTTAATAATGATAAGTATAAGAAACGGAGGAAGAGATGAAGGAATATGATGCAATGATATAGATTCAAGCATATATACTGACAAGGCTGAATTCGGTAAATCTTAAATTCAAAGATGATATAAAAACCGGAGAAAGGGGTGGAGGAATTTGATACAATGATATAGAATCAAGCATGTATACTGACAAAGACTGAATAGCTAATGGCCAAATTAGAATATAATCAGGTAGGGTTATATACACTGCAAAATTAATTTTTTTATTAATTCAATAGTAGGCTTTTTTTAATTTAAAAATAAAATAAAACTTTAAATTTGCTTGGTGGTTCAACATAAAATAATGCTATATTTCATATTCATAATCTTCAAAATTATTCCTCAATAACATCGAATATATAAATAATTATTTTCTAGTGTTCCTCTTTAGTAGAGCAGGGATGGTAGCTACTAGCACCATAAGCATTACACAGTTATATTGCCTTCAGAAAAACTGGTGCTGCTGAAAACTCTGGTTTAACCATTTTTCCTCCCAGTCCTTCGACAATAACATTGACAACCGGACTTATCAGTGCATTTTTACCCTCCGATGCAAATGCCCATGCCACCTAAGACTATTTTCTAAAATGTTTTCTTCCATAGATGCTGATCCTATTGTGCCCCTATTATAGCTCTTTCTAAATCATTACTTCCAAATTTAATCATATGTTCATCAAAATATTCTAATTTAATCACACTATATCTAGCTATTAAGTGATTTCTCTATTGCTCATCATTCATATTCATACAACATAGCTACCAAATTCCAAATTTACATAACCAAGTCTCAAAATATTCGCTAGCCTATAAAAAAACAAGTAAAGGAATGTTCACATTATACACGTCCATGCCACCTATGTTTATTTTCTACTAATTTTTAATATTCCACTATGCACAAATTCTAACATAGCCTACTTAAGTTTATTTTCAATTAAACTTTGTTCATCTTCTTCCTTATAATATATGCCCCAGCACATGTCCATCTTAATACTTTCTTTTATGTCCCACTCAATTTGACTATCAGTGATTTTTCTATTGCCCCAGCACTCAAATCCACACAAAGGTCTCACTAAATTTACCTGAAACAAATATATAAATAAATCCAAATAGGTCTTGCCAGTGTTGTCTATATGCATGCTCACATGTTAATATCCACCAGTTTCTAGTTACCAAAACAAGGAGCCAGAATGTCTATTCTGCTAAAATACAACAAGAAGAAAATTTTACAGATTCAAAAACAAAAAAATGCAGTCACAAACCTGGTTTCCAGGCCTTGGAGTATTGCATTTCCTCATGTTACAAATATTTCGGAAGGCAAAATTTCTATTACCACAATTTGGGCAAATCCAATCATTGTCACGTCCTGCATCTAAGAATATATGATAATGAATTAATAAAGTTTAAAGACTAGCAGTTTGGCAAATATAAATTATCTCAAAACACAAACCTGCGGGCTTCATTTGAAAGTCATCATCAGCATATGCTACAGGTCTTGCAGGACCCTAAAAATATAAATCAAAACGTCAAATTTGTCGGGAAAGTGTCGTGCTACAAAATAAAGCATACCACAAAGACAAAGAAAATATGTGTTGAATAGTGGATTATCCTTTGAAAAGTTATAAGTTGGTAAAAAATTTAAATACAATTGCAATCTCAAAACATGAATCAAGGTCTTAAATATGCAAAAAAATACAGAAAATAATGAAAATAATAATAACTTACCATTGCTCCATGACCCATATGCATTCCTATGCCATATCTGTCCATCAGTGGAGGCATACCATACATGCCACCTGAAGCATATAAATATGTATGCTATTCTATCAGCACAGCATATAAATGATTTAAGGATACAAAGGAAATACCCACTTAATAAAGCAGTAAACAAAAAAGATTTCTAAAAAATGAAGCTCGGACAATTACCTGCTCCTAACATAGATGCACCTGAGTAGGGGGGTGGGCCAGAAATGTGTAGCGGCCCATATGGGCTGCCAACAGAGAGGCGGGCACCATATGCATAAGAATAGCCCGAACCTCCAGCAGGAAAATCATATGGAGGCAACGGTGAACCATTATAATAAGAGGACCCATATGGAGCGCCACCATAAACTGAAGAGGGAACGGCAGATCCACCATATCCAGCTCCAGATGTATATGGAGGACCTTGAAGAGATTTTGGAGCAGACTTCTGTGAAGTAATAGCCAAATAATATTAGCAAAGAGTGCGCTGAAATTAATAGATGCAAAAAATTAAAAAACAAGATACAGACTATGAAGAAAAATGGAATAATGTTGTAAAAAAGGCAATAAATAGAAGAAATTGACAACTATACTGTTGCAAAAAAGCCAAATCAATACTTATATTAACAATAAAAAATTAATAATAATAATACTACTACTGGGAAAGGTTAGAAGGCTGAAGGACCTTGTATCTACATACTCCATTAAATAGTGGTGGCATTTTCCTGTTCAAAAATATTTTGTTCTCTCTTGTGTTACAATTGTTGTGAAGAAAAAATCATTCTATGCTGCTCGCATTCATATTGCGAGACACCGATATTTATAGCTGATTTTGTGTGCTCATTTTAGCAGAAAAACAAGATACATTGGGGGTATGTTAGAAGGAATCTGTTTTTTCAGCCATGACATATGGTTTATGGACAAATACGGAGACATACACGGTATAATTTCAAATGTATGACAAATCTGTTTTTTCAGCCATGACATATGGTTTATGGAGCACAAATACGAAGACATACACGGTATAATTTCAAAATGTATGACATTACATGTCATGCACACATTGTTATGAGTTAATAATTATTAATATAAAAATAACCTCGATATGTTTATCACCCATAACTATTATCAGACGTATTTTATAATGGCATAAATAATAGGACATGCAACGCTGCAACATTCTTCAAAGAGTCATTGAAGTAAACAGAAAACTAAACTGAAAATATTTCATACAACTAAGCCAGTGAAAATGAAAATGCTTGAAGTCGAAGAGTATCCCTTATCTGAAATTTGATTGTGAATGGTCAAACCCATTAAGTTAGACATGCTATTAATAAAAAGTTTATTGGGCTGTAAAGATAAAAAATCCAACAAACTATTATAACTGCATCAATAAAAAGAAAAGATACCACTATTGATAAGAAACATAAAATACCACATGATTGTTCATAACATAACCCGCTTCTAACATGGGATACCAAATATTGTGATAAAAGTTTAAATTAGCCAATGCTGAAGTCAAATGTCCGCACTGAGCGCCTTAATCAAGCATCAAAGTCAAAGTCCTTGCTTTCCCGTCTTGAATATCTTAGTAGAACCCATTGCCTTTGTCACTTGATGAAGTTGAAGCCATTTCTCCAAGTCCTCCATGCTTAGCTCTATCTCAAAAAGCTCCCATGTTAAATTCTTAGTTGTAGTCAAAGCTTCAAAACTTCTGCACTGATGATCATATCACCTCTCTCACTCTCGCTAGAATAGCACGAAATGTGGTCAACTAAGGACGTCATAAAATCTTCACTTAAAATTACTAGTCTTCTACAAGCTCATGATGTTCGTGTCAGTATCGAGCATTACTCGTAAATGACCTCAACATGATTTAGAACGTGTAAGACACCTCTCAAGTCATGTCAACATGGTGTTCGTGTCCAACAAGTTCACTTAAAATTACTAGTCTTCTACAAGCTCATGACGTTCGTGTCAGTATCGAACATTACTCGTAAATGACCTCAACATGATTTAGAGCGTGTAAAACACCTGTCAAGTCATGTAAACATGGTGTTCGTGTCCAACAAGTGTCTTAAGACATACAAGGAATGTATTTTGAAGCATTTGTACTTCATAATATATAGTTTGGTGAATCCACTTATTATTAATTTTTGCCCTTCGATTTTTCACTCCAGTAATTATTAGCAGTTTCTTTTATTCTAGTGGCAAAATTAATATATCTTTCCATAATCTTCTACCCAAACACTTAATGGATACAATAAATGATATTCATTTTCAATCTAATCAACTTACAATAATCATCTATCCAAACACTTAATGGACACTATTAATGATATTCCTTAGTAATCAAATAGACTCAGCATGCCTATTCGGAGACTTTCTGATGTAACTCTATTTTAAAACTACTAGGGAGATCTGTAGACAGAGATGTTGGTAATTATCTTTCTAATATGTTGCAAAAATATATAGCTCAATAAATACATAGTTTTTGCTTAGATATTATTTATTGAATTGATTTGTATAGAATATAGATGAAAAATGAAGAACTGTAAAGGAAAGCACATTATTGTGTCAAAGTGCTTGTGTTGCCAAGCTGAAGAAGCCATGCATAAACAAATTATGGTTTACTTTTCCAACCTTTTAAAACTCCAACTTCAAGGCTTTCATATACTTAATATTCAAAATCATTCATAGAACTCATTTACAAAAGCATATTAGAGTTGTATTCTTATCTTTATCATATAGCTCACCAATTAAGAAAAAATAATGTCAAACATAGGAAAATTTTGTCTGATTAGCATCATATTATCCACATGGTTGATAAACTTCCTTTACAACTAAGAGATGCCTCCTTCAGTATCTTAACCAGAATTAGTTTCATGATTTAGATTTTAGACATGAATTTAGGTTATTTAAATTAAGTGTTGATGGTCGCTCTAAGAGTAAACCAATCAAGCTGCTTGCGGTAAGATCTTGTATAATAACTTGAGGCAACCTATCAATTCTTCTAAAGATTATTTAGAGACTTTATTTGGGCACCCAAAAAGTTGATTGTTAAAACAAGTGTTTTAAATACCTCCAGTGTTTTAAAAAGTGTCTGACATGGTTAATAAACTTCTTTTACAACTAAGAGCTGCTACTTCAGTACAGTTACAATCTTCACCAAAATTAGTTTCATGATTTAGATTTTAGACATGAACTCAGGTTATTTAATTTTAGTGTTGATGGTTTCTCTAAGGGTAACCCAATAAAGCTGCATGTGGTAGGATCTTGTATGATAAGTTGAGGCAACCTATCAATTTTTTAATGATTTTTTAGAGATAATGTTGATTGTTAAAACCAGTGTTTTGAATTCCTATAGTGTTTTAAAAAGTGTCTAACATATTCAATATGATATGATTACCCAATGTTTGAGAAGCATGATGCTCACATGAGTGAGAATATTGCACTTCAAAGGTTGTCCAATTATGTTAAATATAATTGAAAGAATAAAAAGGGGATACATTAAATTATGCTAAAAAATAAATTTACATCTATCATTCCAATCCAATTCAAAAAATAAAAATGTTAAAAAAATTATTTTCAACAACTATCATCAAATTCCTTATGTCTAGCAATAATGCCGTCACCAGTATACATTTCATCTTATCATCATCCATGCTCTCTTCATTGCACTAAATTTGTAGCCCTCAAGCTCATATATTGTTTTCTTAGACACATCCTTTGCATCAATCATCATTAAGATTTACCAGCACCAATATTAGGTTAACTTTTTTTCCTGAGGTATTGCTTCTCTTGAACTTGAAGACCTTTTATATCAACTCACAACGTGTTATCGTGTCAAAAAAAACAAACTTATATTCAGCCTTTATAATTGGTATTGCTTCTCTTGAACTTGAAGACCTTTTATATTAACTCTCAACGTGTTATCGTGTCAAAAAAAACAAACAAACTTATATTCAGCCTTTATAATGTAAACCCATCCCCCCAATAAAGGCAAGACACTCAAAGGATTGTAAAGCATTGAGGCAAAGTGTTCGCCTAAACAAGCCTTAGTAATAGTGCAGTATAGTAGGTGTCTGAAGTGCTATGGCATTATCCCGCATCGCCTTGCCTGAGCCTCCAGGCAAACGCCTTACTCACCTTTAAGAATATTGCATCAATAAACTGATCTAAAACCTTGGCCAACTTTTGTGTCATGCAAGTCATATCACATTAACAGTATAAATAAACCAATTTGTTAGATGGCTGCTACTCTTATATCCAAAAGTCTACCTGTAAAACCAATTTGTCAATACAAAGTCAACAAAATATCTTAAACTTCTCTTATCTACATGAAAATACAATGAATATCCACAAGGCCTAATAATTGTATGCACCTCATAAAATACTTACTGTGTTATGATCCACAGGCCTTGATTGTGAGCAATTCCTCATGTTGCATGTTGTCCTGAATGAAAAATTGACATTGCCACAACTAGGGCAAGTCCAATCATCTTCTCGACGGCCACCTATTATGAAAAAAGATATTTGCCATTATATGATTCTTAGATTATACCATTAAACTAGTACATGCTTCACCAATCACTTAAGATTGTCGCTTATTGTAATCAAAATTGTAAATTTCTATAAAAAAAGAACTTGAGTATAACAAAAGAAACAAAAAACTCTAAGTTGTTGCTATGTATTGATGTGTTGTTTGGTATGAGATATAGTTAACTACCTTAAGAAGATGAACCACCTACTCCGCCAGTTTGTTTTCATAACTGAACCATCGAGAAGGTGCATGTACAATATCGTGTTGTCACAAGATCTCAATGATGAAATTGTTATATACTTGAGCTTTTGAAAAGCAGGGGAGTGAAAAAAATTTAACATTCAAGATCTAAGAAAAAGCATCGGTTTGCATGTAATTTTCAAAAGGATGGTCATCTAAAAGCCCATATAAATTTCAAATTATAAATTTGAAATATTAATATATATTAGTTATAATATAGTTTGCATGTTGTTCTTCATCATATAAAATTCATGAAAACTCTGTAACAAAAAAAATGAAGTTATTTTCAAGGTGAACCATTATCCCTACAGTAAAAAGAATGGATTTGAAAGCAGTATCATTCAAGCCACACAAAAAAAAAAGTTCATTTCAATAAACTGAAGGACTATAAGTATAAACTAATAGAAAGCAACTTCAATTTAAAATTATGCTTTTAGTTATAACATTCAGTACATAAATATCTTTCACAAGTCATCAAACAATTTAATTACCAAAATAGCCCCATGAAAAAGAGAAAAAGTCAGCAGTTCACTTAAAATTATGTTCTTCGATCACAAAAAATTTCAAAAATGAGTTTTCTACATAAATTCAGAAAAACAAAAGGTTTTCTAATGAAAATTTTGAAAACGCCAACAAAATTTTTAGTAAGTTGAATAGAATTTGATAGAAAAACATCATACAAAATGATAAGGTTATCCAATGCTGATTTAAACATTAAAATTTGAGCTAATGAGATAAAAATTAGCACTGCAATATCTTAGAAAGCATAATCACCGCTATGTAATAGTTTGAATTTTAAAGACTTGACAAAAATGATTTACCATCAGTTCGAGCACGCTTTCCAGCAAAAGAGTTCCGATTATCAATCTGCATAAGACATGCAAAAAGGGTAGCATGTGAGATGGAAAATGCTTTTTATCTTTTGTACTTGCCGCTAGTATATTTGAAAGGTAGTTTCTGATATTAACAATAAAATTAAAAAAATAAATGTTCCTGTGATCATGATTATCAAAATCTTCATTAGCCTCATTCCAAATCTTTAAAGTCAATTTTATGAGTCCTCATTCACCGAATATTTCGAGTGAGTGTTGCGTGAGATGATAAATTATCAACACTCTTGCACAAATCCTTTAGCACTATTCAGATGATGGTACCATATTAGTAATAGTTGAAAATTTTCTTAGAAAATAGCTAAATGAATTAAAATGGGTTAATGATAAGGGTTTTGTTGTTATAATTAGAATCAATCATAATTTTAGCATCGCTCAGCAGCCCACATAGCATATTAAAAATGCTCCGTCAAACAAAAATGAATTTTTACAGCTCTATCAAACTTGAAAATATTCGACAGAAGCATACAAGACTTGAGGCAAAACCAAATGTAATTTTAAGAACAAATAAAGTGCAAGTATTGATAATAGTTTTAAAAAATTTTACCAATCTTCAAACTTGATGACATTCCCTATAACATTCACAAAGTTATGTCAAAACTACTATTTTTAGTGCAATCCCTAAAACAAAATTGTTAGAATGGAAGCTCCGAAGTTCAGACAATTCCCTAAAATGTTAGTAGTTATACTACAAGAATTAAAAAGCAACTAACAAAATGCCCATAAATACTATACAGTCATCATAAAGAAGATTCAAAAAATTCCTCCATACTATCATAGCTTCAGTTGGATCAAATCATTAAAAGCGGTTTTGGCGATCTAATACTGCTTATAGAATCATCCTCATGCGACTTGACCAGCAAACACCCGCACAAAAGATAAAAATAATATAAAAAAAAAACAATCAGCTATACGAGGAGTTCAAAAATCCAAGGAAAACCAGAAAAACAATATCCATTCCTACGAGATCTTCATCGTCTTAAAATGAGCCATGCCTGGTCACCGCGTATAGTTATTGGCTCGATCGGAAGGAAGAAGAAACCGGCATGATAAAGGAAGAAACAACCAGGGGCCTATACAAGAGAAATATATAGCTCGCATATAGAGAGAAACGAAGTACCTGAGACATGGCTATCCAGTCAAGTTCCGGTATTTCTCTGCCCTAGAGTACGAGCAATGGGGCGCCGGAGAAACAGCAGAAACTAGGGTTTTTGAATGCACATGGGCTTCGAATAATTCAGAAAAATACCGTACAAGCTATTGAACGGCTAAGATCTTACCAACAAAATATGATCGGATCAAGGCTAAAAAATAGGGGCGTTTAGATGCATACCATCCAATATTATATTTTTACAAATC
>NW_018164794.1:693343-710638 GCF_001263595.1 Phalaenopsis equestris | reverse complement strand
GATGCATACCATCCAATATTATATTTTTACAAATCTAATACCTGGACATGTTAGCTTTTAAATTTCGATTCATATTCTATGTCAACATCTCTCCAATTATTAAGCTTATATTGTATTGCATTGAGAAACTTGATGTTATGACATTAAAAACTCCTTTAAGTTTGGTTAGAATAGATCACATATCCTATTAATATGTTTCTTATATTCAAGCTTTATGATACTCATTTACTATGCAATACCTCGACATGTTAGCTTTTAAATTTCTATTCATATTCTATGTCAACATTAAATGGTTGACCACCAAATCATTCTACTTATCTTGATTACAGGACCGAATTATAAAACCCATTCCCCTCTCTAATTATTAAGCTTATATTGTATTGCATTGAGAAGCTTGATGTTATGACATTAAAAACTCCTTCAAGTTTGGTTAGAATAGATCACATATCCTATTAATATGTTTCTTATATTCAAGCTTTATGATACTCATTTACTATGTTTAAGTATTTTCGAAGGGTGTTTATAGAGCATTGTGTATCCTTTTATATGCTCATTTTCTCTCCATTAATGTTGATGTTGAATCATCTCATCCATCATCGAGAAACTTTCACATGCAAACTATGGGATCATATTTTAATACTTCTATGTTCATATCATTTGTATTTCATCTTGCTTTAATTCATCATAAATCCCCATGAGTTTGAACATTATTTGAGCATCCACCTTTATACTAGATTGCTTATATCCCATTTACCTTGAATAATCATAAAAAAATTAATTAATTGAGAGTATTCTTAAATTCATCACTCAATATGTAATTAATCTTATGGGCTTTAACCCATAGAAAATTAATATTCTACAATATATATTATTATTATTATAAAAAAAAATTAATTAATTAAGAGTATTCTTAAATTCATCACTCAAGATGTAATTAATCTTATGGGGTTTAACCCATACAAAATTAATATTCTACAATATATATTATTATTATTACCTTTTTCTCTTACATCTCATGTCCATACAAGAAATCTCAAACTTATTTACCTCAATCAATGTTGCACCAATTCCCATGTTGAATAGAAAGTCCATAACCCAACTCAAATAAGGATCTGATGCTAATGGGGGGCTTTATGGATGCATTAGTATTAAAAATGGCTATAGATGATTAGTTTATCATGCAAAGGTATGGAGGTGATGGTCAAATGGTTGGTCATTAAGGTGACATGACTAAAAAAAGTATGATTGGCTTGAAATGGCCTAATTATGGTGAAGCATGAAATGCATTTAATGCTTTTCTATTATCATAAAATCACCATAAAGTAGTCGAACGAGCCTTGTTTTAATGTTTCATTTAATTATTTTATAATTGAGCTCTTGATTGAACTATTATTATTGGGTCTTCTGATTGAACTTTAGTGATTTAGCTTTTTGCTTGATAAATTTTATATTCAAATAATATTTAATTCAATTATCACAATATTTTCATAAATAAGAAATAGTCATGCTTTATGAAAAGAGGGGAATTACAAATTGAGTTGCTGAATATAAACCCAATAACACATCTCTTCATATTTATATTTATAAAGCGATTTTCTTATGCTTTTAGTATTACTCATCTCACCTAAGATTGTAAATATTTTCATTTGATTTTTACATAGTTGGTTAAGTATAAGATCTATCGAACCAAAAAATATTACTTTCTCAACATTCAAATGGCCAAGAAGGATGATGCTGAAAATTATGAAGAGAAGGAGGACAACATATCTCTTCATGGCTGGACAAGAAGAGAAACGTATGGTTTGGATACAAGCGCGCATACAAGATTTAACACGAAAATTGCTGCACGAATTATATGTAGGCATTAGCTAAAAAAAGGCTACAATTAACGATTATAACTAACTTAATCATCCCAAAAACACAAAAAAGAAGAAAGGAAAGAAAATAAAAGAAGTTCCTTTCACAGCCTCCTATGATCCCTGATAAAATTCCTGGTAATGAGAGCAAAAGCACTCGAACAAAGCTGAGCTGCTCCAACCAAAACAATGGCGAGAGCCAACATCGCCACCTTCCATTGCCTTTGGGCAGTGAGAATCGCAGCTGTAACAGCAGCCATGCTCAACAGCCTCATCACATTCTTCAAAATCTCAAGCCTCCTCACAACAATCCTACACCCCTTGCAGTGAATGACATGCCGGTAGTATCTGTTCGTCGGGTTCGGCGCATACAGCTCTCCGATCCCTCCTTTCGCCGGCATTGAAGCTGAAATAGCCGCCGCAGCTCCCACAGGCGCCTGCTCCACCACCGCAGCCTCTGCCGGCATCGATACCGTCTCATGTCCAATATAGTAAGGCATGCCAGTCCCCACTCTATCCATCCACTTCCTGTATTCCATAACCCACGTATCAGAAAACTTCAAATTCAAATACAGCTCCTTAGTTGGCACCTTCTCTCTTATAAGAACCTCATTCTGTGAGGAGAGGAATCCCATGTCCTGTTCAAAAACCTTGCAGGCATTCTGATGGTAATACCAATTTGGTATGATATTGTAAAGTAGAGGCCTTGAACTGGCTCCAAACCTCACAATCAGCATAGACTTCCCTTGACCTGCTGGTCTGCAGAGGAATAGTGCTGAGAAGTACTGAGTAACTCCTTTCTTATCCACAAACTGGAGATTGTTCTGAAGCACACATGGGGCCTGGAAGCTGAGAGAGTTCATGAATGCCGGATTCTTCGATCGGCCCCATTGCCCTGCAAAGCCTCGCATTGATCTCTCTTTGACTGTCATGACCAACGGCTGCGCATCCTCACGCTTCGCAGTCCAGTCAGTGCGGTCGTGGGAGATGGGGACGTGTGCGGGATCCATGAGGTTTTCAAGGAGGATTGAGTGGTCATAGGGGAGCTCATGGATTGTTGATGTGTCCTGGAAGTTTGGCTTGGCATAGTGTTCAAACCATGGGAGCTTGGTGAGGTTGGGGGGGTTCTTGTCAGACATCCAGACCCATACTACTCCTTGGGAGTCACGGACTTCGTAGGTCCTGACGCAGGCTGCTCGAGGTATCTTTGCTCCCTCAGGTAGCTGTGTGGATTACAGTAGTTTTGAATCAGAAATGTTCATGGCGATATGTTAGTCATTACAGATTAGCATGGTGAATGATTCTAAATATTTAATTTGGTTGCACGGATTATAATCTGTTGAATGAAGATGAATAAACATGAAGTGGGGATGTGGGAAGTGGTAAGTGCTAAAACCTATAATATAAACTCCTCGCTATAATATCAGGATAAATTTTGGGGCATTTACATGATACCACCCAATTCTTTATGTATTTACATGTCTAACTCCCAAACTTTGCTTTTTTGCATTTATAACACATAAATCTTTCATATCACATTTAAAATACTATTATTTTAACTTTAAGAAAGTAAAATACACCTTTTCATGCATATGTAAGGTGGCATACATGTGGGAATTGAAGTTTCGATGTTAGATTTGTAAGTACTTAAGAATTGAGTGACATCTATGTAAATCTTCCTATTTGTTCGTCAAACACTTCTTAGACCTTTGATTTGTGAAAGACTTTATGTACAAAAGCAAGTTTACAAACCTGAGGGATCTTGACGCATTTTCCATCACCTTCAAATTGCCAGCCATGGTAGAGGCATTCGATCCGCCCGTCCACGAGCTGGCCTTCAGAAAGCTTAGCTAGTCTGGAAAAAGAGGGTTTTTGCTCACGCATCAGTATTCAAATTCAAACAAGAGCAGTCAACATAGCATTTGTAAGACTTCAGTTTAACTTATCAATAGGTAGAAATAGAACAGAATGTTTTGATTGAGAAACATTGGTGCTTGCTTCAATCTTTAAATATACAATTCCATGATTGAAATTCAAAAGAGTGCAAACAGACTTCATGTTCTTTGTTTCCTATCCTTAGATGTAAGTAGAATTTGTTAACAAATGAAATTCAACAACACTTCTAAAATTTTAAAAATAGGCATTGTAAATGACAGGAAGAGAAATCAGTTTAGCACAACATATCCAGATCATCAAATCTCAAGTGATTTCAGAACATTAAGTGCTGTTTGGCTGCAAAATTTAGCCAGGAATTAGGCTAAATCATGAAAAGCAATTTTTTTAAAAGCATAAATCCAGCCAAATTCTTAAACCAACTTTTAATTAGGATTTAAGAAATTAACACAACTTTCCCTTATTATGCCCCTTATCTTTCATTTAAATCTTAGATCTTTAAAACAACTGCTAAACTGCTTATTAGAATTCAAATAAATTTAATATATATCATTTCAAATAACTTTCAATTTTTAATGTTTATGGGATTTTTTAAATCGAGATTTAATATATTTTGACAAATCCTTCTTGTATCTAAACAGGCCCTTAGTATTTGCCACACGCTACCCATCACTTATGGGCATCAATCAGCTCATGGGCCGAAATACAGAAAAGATGAGATTTTATCAATGTTCTCTGATCTCTCCTCTTCCTCATCTAATTTATGAAATACAATAGTTAAAAAAAAATCATTTTTATCGCATAAAATCCAAATCATCCTAAAGAAAGTTTCCAGATCAAAACAAATTTCAGCAAACTCTCAGAGTTCGGGTCTCTCTCCTACCTGTGGGGGCATCGGTCTTCATGGCATCGGAGAACACCATTGAAGTCTCGATAGAGAACAAGCTGTTTGTGGAAGACGGTAAGGCCCAAAGGAGCATCTTCCGGGACTTCTGCCGTTAAGTACAATGGATACCACTCCTCCCTCCAGTCATAACTCTCTTCAACTTCCTTAACCTCCTCCGCTTCTCTGGGAAGCAACACATCTTGCACATCTTCTGCTATGCCGTCCACGGTGGCAACCTGGCACTGTTTCAGTCTTCTTCTCCTCTCAGGCAGAGCCTTCAGGTTGATTCTGTAGCTATTGGTGATAGGAAGAGATGGAGAAGTACAGATGGAGGAGGATTGCTGGAGAGGTTTGGTGAGTGGAAGGAGATAGAGGGAAGAGGGAAGGGAGAGAGACATGATGGAGGAGGGGGAGGTACCTTGCTTCTCAGGAGAAGGCGTGTGGAAGGTTGTAGTAGGCGACTAACTCAACTCTTCTCTGTTCCGTTTCTTCTTCTTCCTGAACTCTTCTTGGTTTTCCTACACCACACATTTGGTCTTCACCATCTCTCGATGGCTGTAGGGCCTGCCGAGTTTCAACATAGCATGAAAGGAGACTACATGTTTGATACGCAAACGTTATCATTATTGTAAGGGAGGGTTTTTAACTGCATACTACTTAAATTTTCATAAATAATAATCTAACTAATCAAAACTTAAATATTTCAAATTAATCATCCAAAAATTGTTCTTGGTTTCCCTTCTTTGTAGAAAACTTCACATTATTGCTTGGGATAAACTTACTTTGCCTAAATATCATGGTGGCCTTGGTTTGACTTTTTTTGGATTCTATTAATGTTATGTGTGAGACCAAAACAATTTGGAAGTTTTATAGTTCAAATTCTCTTTTGTCTGGCTGGTGTTTTAATCATTATGGCTCTATTTGGAAAACTCATCGCTTCAAAATTTCTCATTTTTGGAAAGATTTTAGTCGATGTGGCTAAAAGAATTAGGTCTTCTTTAAGGTTCAAAGTTATTCCTAATAGTAATTTAATTTTCTGTCATGACAATTGGTTTAAAGGTTTATCTTTGAAGGAAAACTTTTGCTATATTATATTTAATTGGTTTAATCTTCCCGGTAATGCTATAATTTCTGATGTTTTAAGAATTATAGTTGAAACTTTGATCTTTTTATAAATTCTTCTATTGATTTCATTAATGATATTCAAGGAATTACCATTTCTAAAGGAATCTCTTGCCTTTGGAAAGATGTCAATATTTACTGTCATAAATTCGTCTATTTCTACTTTTATGAATTTGTTCTTAGGGTTGACTGGTTCAAAATCATTTGGTATAAATGTTATGCCATTAAGTTTGTTTTTATTACTTGGAAGATTATTCAGGAAGGTCTCAAAACTTCTGATATTCTCAATTTATGAGATTTAATATTAATAATATTTGCATCATTCATTCTAATAACACTGAAAATCATGATCATCTCTTTTTTAAATGTCAATTATTTCATTATCTTCTAAATAAATATGTTTTTAATGGGAACTTTTTCATTGCTCATTCTAATAAATTTCTAGTTTTATATCACTCTGAGAATATTTCTTGTAATATTCAAATGAGAGTTCATCTTTTTGTTTTTCAAATAACTGTCTTCACATTTGGAATGAAAGAATTACTAAAATTTTTAAAAATAAATTTATCTCTATTGACTCTATTATTCGAATACACTGGACGATTACATATGAAAGGTGGAAGTGAAAATTTAAGAGGAATTTAACTAATAATATCATTCAATTTTATGATATCAATTCTAAAAATTTAATAGTCTTTATCTTTCTATTTTCTTGGTCTTTATTATTTGTGATCATTTGCTTCCTCTTATTGCTTCGTTTTTACTTCACTGCTTGCTTCATTTTTTGTTTCTTCTCCTGTTAACTGGGTTCTTCAATGTATCAGTGTTAATGCATTCTCCTGTTGTTTTAGTTCTAGTGAATTTTTGTCAGTTTTTTTTTTATTAAGTTAGCTCTGTTTTCTTATATTGAATCTCTAATTTTGTTTGTTGTATCTTTTCTCTTTAAGTGGTTTTCTGTTTTCTGTCTTTCTTTGTTTTCTTAATACTAATAATATATTGTTTCGTTTTGGCCTTTTATTTTCTTTTTTATGTTTTTTTTTCATTTATTATTTGTTTTCAACCATTATATTTTGTGAATTCAACCAATTTTATTATATTTTTATTTACTCTAAACTTTGATTGTAATTTAATTTTATATATGGTTGGTTCTTTTTTAGTTCTCCTGCTCAATTACCTTTTTGCTGTGATTAGTGCAATCAGTAACTTGTTTGCCTTTTTTCTTTTTTTGTGTGTGGTTGTCTTTTGTCTTGTGTTCTTTTGTATTATTTTCTGATTGTTGGGATTGCTTTTATGTTGTACTACACTAATCTTTTCATTGTGCTAAGATGGGTATTGTGCCATGAAGAATTCCAATAATTTTTTGAAATTCTACTATTTTTTTTACTGAATATATTTTTATATATTCAAAATTTAGGATGAGATATTAAATATTTTATTTTCAGTTAAGTTCTGAGCTTAGATGGGAGGTCTCTTGGCTCATTTGTTTATTCACTTTGCCCATAATTTCTTAGTTTACATTTTATTTTGGTACCGGTCCTTTGTTTTTTTTATTTTTCAAGTCTTTGGGATCTTCTCAATCTGTATTTGAAGGCTGTTGTTATTTTTTCTAACTTGTTCGTGTGGTTCAATTTTTTTTTTGTAGTTATTTATTATTATGAGTTGTTATTAGCTCTCTTTGGTTGGTTAAGTTTTCTTTATGTTGGTTTTGTATCTCTGTCGCTGAGTTGTAACTTGAGTAATGTTATCTTTGGGTTGTAACTTTCCATTTCATTTCATATCCCTCCAGTTCACATCTGTCTCCGTCCAATCTCTTTCCTCGTCTCCTGCATGTCCGTAGCAGGAGAACATGCAAGAGACGAGGAAGGAGATGGAGGCGGAGCGGGTCGCTCAGTGGCTCAAATAAAAGTAATAGGTTTTTGGTGGTTTATTTCACATATTTAAGATTTGAGTGGATAGGCTCTTATTTATGAAGTTTTAAGTGGCGTGTTAAGTAAAAAATCCCAATAATTTAAGCTCTTTGCAATAATTTTAGAAAATTTCATCAATCATATTAGTTGATACTCAAGATTATTCATATTTTGGTTCTTTCTTTTGAAGTTGGTCATGGGAGTTCACCTACAATGCACGACCTCAACCAATCAATCTCCAAAAATAATCCATTAGTTATAAGAAAGAGTATATTATTGTTTCAAATAATTAGTATATTAAAATTATTAAAAAAAAAAGACAATTTAGGGAGGAATAATAAGAAATCAATTGAGAAGAGGAAGGTTTTTTAAATTTTTTTTTATAAATTTTATACTTAAATAAATGATAGTTTATTTTAAATGAGCCAAGTTATGTGCTAATGAGTAGGGTTAGGTTCGGCTCAAACTAGGCTCACTAGGTCATTGTGGTAATTAAATATCGCTATAATTTAAAGCTTCCTTTGGGCAATCTCTCTCCATCATTCGGTTTGGGTAGCAATACAATTTTATGTTCCATGATAACTTAGTTCACCATTAAGATCTTGGAGGACATTAAAAGATCCAATTTTCTCTTACAAGTGATTGTGATTTATATTGCCCATATAAAAAAAGTTGTAGTTGTACTCAATGAAAGTACTAGAATGCATGGTGTAGGCTATTGTGCTAAGTGATGAAGGGAGCAAATAAATTGATTTGAGTGTTAAACCACATAAATTTATTTTATTCACTTGCTTCGTAGTTTTGATTCATTTATTTCTCACTTACGTGCATATTTCATTTATTCACATGTCATTGTAGTGATATATGCTTGAAATGATAACATGCTTGTGCTGAAAATATTACATATCTTGAGCTTAAAACTCTTGTACGCTCACAAATACCATCATCTTTTGTCATCATCATCTCTAATGGTATGTACGCAATTGCATGATTGTTTTTCTTAGTTGAGTTAGTGACATGCAAGTGCTAGTCCTAAATCGTGTTGAAAGATGCATTGATTTTTATGCTTCTTACTGATTCATCTTCATATCACTAAAACCCGTTATATATAACGACTCGAAATTATATGTGTCATTTACATGTGTTTGAATGGTTACTTTGCACATGTATTTACTTGAGATGAGTAGTGTATAAGAAAATGTTCCTAGAGAACATAAAATAATAATAATAATTTAACACCCTTCTCGTGTTCTTTTAAGTTAATAGATAACACCAAGATGATCTTTTTAAAGATGATAAATGATGACAATAAGTATTTGCTTAATAAGAAGAAGATAACTTATGCATAAATATAATTTTTCTGAGAGAGAAGCCTCCCTACCAAATTGATGAGAAAATATTTCCCATAGGAGAGAATTCAACAACCAAAACAACAACAAACCTTTATCCCACTAAGTGGGGCCAGCTACACGAACCTTTTTTCTCCCTTGCGTCGTATATCATATAGTGTCATATTTCAAATAATATTAAAAAAATAAATTAAAGTGACATTTCAATTGTAAGCATCACATGTGGCACTAAATACCTCTTTAAGCTAAGACATCACCAATTTTTAGCTTCTTAGAAAGTCCATCTAAGTTTTGAGAGACAAAACTAAACTTAATATCGTTAAACCAAGAAATATGATTTAAATTATTGCGGGTTTAATGAAAGAAAAATAAATAATTTAAAATTTAAAACAACTTATATAAATTCGGCTCACTAATATAAAAATTAAATATGATATTTCATTAACAAATTTAAATTCATCTTAAAGATAAATAAAATCAATGTAAAGCACAGAAATGAGTGACACAAGCAACCAACTAAGCTTCACTCTTGAGTTATATTTGAAATTAAATCAAAATTGGTTGATTTTCAAATACCTTAGAAATGAACAAAATGATGATTACCAAATACTTACAAAATTTCGCTCTACATTACATTCTCTTCAAACACCCAATTTTTCAAAATCCATGTATTCCTTTTACTTTACATCAACTTTTCATCTTTTCAGAAAATTAAATAACTCCGAAGTTACAATCATTTAATATTCATAAAAAATGCAACATGCTCCTTTTCATTCACTCCTTTGCCTGAAAACCATGAAACTAGAATGGATAAGAGGAAAAGACTTAAAAGTCATTGGAAGGATCTGTCCCAAGTCTTAGAAATCACCCAAAAAAAAAAAAAAAACTTAATACTAAATAACATTAGAACAAAACACTTATTACATTAGATTTATTGCCGCAGAACACTGTAGATTTCGCCACCACTGAGAATAGAATCAAAGTACAAACAGGATGTTGCTCACAACTTATGCAGACATATTGTTAGGTAATCTCAACTTTAGAAGAGCTATTGAGTGAACTTCCCTCTTGCAAAGTTACAGAATTTTCCATCGGATGAATGTCCATCCAAGAGGGACTCCATGATCGCACCTTTAAGAACTTTTACCACGAATCAAAAATTAGCTCAGCACAATACCCCTACAGCCTTCAAAAAAGTATTAGGAGATACAAAATTGAATTCCAAATAGTTCTAAGAACCTACGGAATGAGCTCAAATTTACCTCCCTCCCTCATTTGCCAGAGTAGATTAATTGTTCTTGGAATAACAAATCGTGCAAGACTTTTCCTTCTCCAGTCTCTTTTCTTACAATTCAAAACCTCGACTTATTCAGCTTCGCTGTCACTATAATCAGCCCAACATGTTACAGACTTTTGAACATTTGCCGATTCAGAAGATTCTACTTCCACGGTTGTACCTTCAGGAACTGCATCTCTAGCTTTTGTATTTATCTCCAATGTTATACACTTTTGAACACTAGCTGGCTCTGAAGATTCTGCCTCCACAGTTGCACCTTCAGGAACTGCATCTTTAGCTTTTGTATTTATCTCAGGATCAACCACACCAACCTTCTCACTCTCTTCTGTAGAAGGATGGACACCTTGATCGTTTCCTTTAGGCAAACCTTCACTGTTTTCAGAAACGTTAGCAGAAACAGTTGGTGATGCTGCTAAACTGTCTGATGAAGCTGAAGATTCTGGAGAAAAAACAGGGAAGCCATACACAGAAGCTGGGTAGCCATTAGGGAGCCATGGCTGGCCAGGTATGAATTCAGCAGCATCTGGATTCATGGCCTTTGGACTAAAACCAGTTCCATCAACAACAATCGGCTCAATATTTTGAATGGTGAGCTTATTCCTAGCACCTCGATGCCCGGCACGGTTGTAAATACCAGCAAGACGGGGACCATAAGGAATCCTTGTTGTAGCAGATTGATGAGAGTGCTTACGAATAGGATTAGTTGTCAAAATTGGCGGCATAATGACTGGTGGAGGCAGAATTCCTCCATGTTCGTTTATGAATGGAATTGAAGCTGAACCAAAGACCGGCATGTTAGATGGATTGAATGGAGGTGCAGATGCTGAAAGTTTCTTGCTTGCTTCCTTTGTTTGTTGATTATTCTCCACTTCCATTGTTGAAGTTCTCTCATTTTCCCCTCCACTGGAAAGGTCAGAAGCATCATCTTCTTGTTCCACAGCATTCTCTACGGAGGCAGGCACATTTCCATCAGAGTAAGATAGCTCATGAGGAACAGCTACAGCTTCCTCAATTTCCTTCTCGACAGAATCTTCAATAGCTATGGACGTTTCAAATTCTTCCATGACATTGTCACCAGTCATGCAATTTTCTGTATCATTCCCCATTTCTTTGGACAGTTCAGTTTCAGGTGAAGTCATCCTTGAATCGTTCGAACCATCACAATTCATAGAGTCCACCATAGCAAGACATTTTACTTGTGCTTCCACTTCTGTAGATGATATTGTCTTAGAAATAACATTTTCTTCTGGAACCCCTCTCTCATCAATTGTATGTTCTTTAGCTTCATCTTCAATGGCTTTATCTTCTTCAGTTTGTTTTCCATTGGGTTGTAATTCCACTATGGTCAACTCCGTGCATGCTTCACCATTCTGGTCATTGTGATACTCATCTCGTGGTGATTGTTGTTCTACAGGCTTCATTATAGTACCCGGTGAAGCTAATGCCACCTCCTTGTATGATAAGTTTTTCCTAGTGGACGGACCATTCATTGAAATTGTTGATGGAGCTGCCTTGGCAGCCATAGTGATGGTTGGAGGTTTGAAACCAAAGCTGGAAGCTTTTACATTTTTATCTGAAAAAGGACTCATGGAATTAGTGGAACTGGTCTCACTTGGTGAGGTTCTTGGAGAGGAGAAGTTTGAGACCGCTCTTCCCCTGTATCTACCTGTTTCTCCATTATTAATGGCGTTGGTGTTCAGTCTTGCAAGGCTAGGTCTCCTTGAACTGGAAGGCTTACGGTTTGAGAAAAACCGTCCCTTGGGAACTGCTTCCTGCCATCCTTCATCGGAGGTTTCACCCTGTTCTCCATCATTCTGTGAACTTGATGGCATGGGAGCAACGGAATTATGAAGTTTCCCATCTTTAGATTCCATAGGCTGGTTAAGAGCATTATTCTCTTTATCATTGGAGATATTGTTCTGTGGATAATCTGCTTTTTTCTTTTCCTCCTTTAGCTCTTCATCTTTGATTGTTTTCCATTGATTCTGTTCAATCCTGTCCTTGATCTGTATTGTGAACATATCGCTTAAAGTAAGCAATTCAGGCTGTGGGGGAGGGGGGGTTAAAAAAGAGAGAATAGAATGAAAAAATCGTTACCTTTGTCCGGGCTTGTTTCTTTTGAATCTCTCTTAGTTTAAGCTCCTCATCTGGATTTATGTAATCAAGAAGATCTGAAACACTGTAGAGCATTTCAAAAAACAAACCACGAACACAAAATATCAGGATAAGCAGGTTTTGCTAAAGCTTCTACAACATAGTGCTCCTAAATGTAGAATATTTTAAAACATCAAAAAATAATATCACATTTCTACCTTAGATGACCTTTGCTGGCAATTGAAGCATCGGGCTTTGGAGTACCGTTCCGTGCAGCTTCCTGCTGTTCTTGTACCTTAGACTCGAAGTACTCAAGCCAAGCTGCAGCATCCTGCATGGATTCATAGAAAAGAAGTTCCAGGTGCACAAGTATCAAATATAATGAAGTTGGCATATCAATAAAGCACAGCTGAATTTACCTGGGTGCGAAGATCTTCTGCTCCAAGCTTCGTTTGTAGTATTCGAAGGGTTGTCTGCTCATGTTGAACACTTAAAGTGTATGCTTCCATCAAAGAAAGAGCAATAGCGATCGCATGATAACTGGCAGCGGTCTGTGATATATTTGATAAAGAATTAACATAACTTTATGAGTAGGAAAGTGATGGGAGTGGAAAAATGGAAGAAACCTGAATATGATCTGCTCCTAATAATCTTTGGTTGCACTTGAGGGCTTCATGCAGGTATCTGAGTGCCACATGAACGTTTCCCAGCCCTTCTTCCATCATTGCTACATTGATATAGGTTGCTGCCGTGTTGGGATGTGAGGGACCACAGGTCAGGTGCAAAAGATACAAGGCCCGATTAACATACCTAGCAAAATAAAGATTCAGATTGTCATGGAGTTAGAAAATGGCAATAAGTTGTATTTATATGAAGTGTGTGTGTGTTTAAAACATGAAAACCAAAATTAATCACGTTAACCTGCCTGTTTAAGGGAGCATGAAATTCAAAATCAATAAGATTGTCATATGATTAGTCTAAATTTAAGTTTAAATTAATGCCAATTAAATTTTAAATTAACCCTAAACATTACCTAATTCAAATTCAAAATTCCCAGAATAATCGATCATAATCGTCTCATTCTTTCATAAAAACGCACACATCAACCACATCCAATAATCATAACTATAACAACCCACAAAACCCAAATTAAACAGCACCATCACAGCTTCTTTTATCTATTTAATTATTTGCTAAATATTTGCAAAACAACTGCCTCAATCATAACTTTATAATGGCCATCCATGTCCTAATAATTCAAACAATTAGTGATGTTCATCATAGCCTCCATATTTATTTAATTAACTTAAACCGAGCCAAGATTGAAATTATTGCAATCAAATCAACTAACACATAATTAAGGAATAAAATATAAATTTTCTTGCCCTATACAACCCTTCACAGTCAATCATCATTGGCATGTATTAAAAAAAACAACAAGTCTTTAACCCACTAAGTGGGGTCTACTACATGAATCTTTTTTCTCCATTGTGTCCCATTGAGTGACATATTTTCATTTAATTTTAATAATTTGATATCATTTTTTATACAACATGCTCAAGTATTTTTAGGTCTACCTCGACCTTTCTTAGCATAAGCCGAATCTAAGACATCTACTTTTCAAACAACATCATCAAATAATCGACGTTTAATGTGAACAAACCATCTAAAACGACTCACTCTAATCTTGTATGCCACAAGAGCTACACCAACCCTTTCACAGATACATTCGCTTCACATTTTATCTCTAAGAGTCAAGCCACTCATCCACCTAAGCATTCTAATCTCAACAACATTTAATTGGGTTTTATGCTTCTCCTTTATAGGCCAACATTCTATGCCATAAAACGCTGCAGGTCTCACCACCATCTTATAACATTTTCCTTTAAGTTTAAGCGACACTTTTCTATCACACAATAGACCCAATGCATTCCTTTAAGATTAAGCGGCACTTTTAACCATGCAATTTGAATTCTGCTAATAATATCCCCATTGTCGCAACTCTGTCACTAGATATACTGTTATTACTAAAATTACATTACATGTATTAAATTTTAGATTTACTCAAACGAAGACCTTTAGACTCTAATGTAGACCTCCATGATTCAAGTTTATCCGGAATAGTTTCTCTAGTCTTATCCACAAAAAGAATATCATAAGCGAAAAGCATACACCAAGGTACATCCTACAATAAATGTCTAGCAAGTGCATCCATAACTAAAACAAAAAAATATTAGCTTAAAATGAATTACTGATGTAATCCAACTGAAATGAGAATATACTTGGTCAATCCTCCTATTCATACACAAGTAATAGCTCTAGTATTCATGTCTTTAATACCTGGAATATAAGCCATATCAACAACTTTTTTTTTAGAACTTTCCAAGGAACTTCTCTTGAAACCTTATCGTAAGCTTTTTCTAAATCAATAAAAATTGTATATAGATCCTCCTTACTCTCTTTGTACTTCTCCATCAAACCTCTCAATAAATGAATAGCTTCCATAGAAGACTTGCCAGACATAAATCCAAACTGATTATGAAAAGTTTTTTATCACGTCTTAACCTATGTTTAATTACTCTCTCCAATAATTTTAATGCATGACACATTAATTTAATTCATCTATAATTTGCACACTATTGTGAATCCCTTTATTCTTAAAATTAGGGACCAAAATACTTTTCCTCCACTTGTCAGGCATCTTTTTAGGGGACTAAAATACTTTTCCTCCACTTGTCAGGCATCTTTTTAATTTTTAAAATAATAATAAAAAATTTAATAAACAAAAGAATTCACATATCTCCTAAATATTTTCACACTTCCATTAAGATATCATCAAGTCCTACTGATTTTCTATCCATGGTTAAGTTCTTTAAAGCCCCTCAACTTCCTTTTAATAATGCGACAATAAAAATAAAAAAAAATTAATTATTATTAACAGTATTAAGACAACCAAGATCAATTGTATTTTTAAAATTTTCATTGAAAATTTGTCAAAATATCTCACCCACTGATGTTGAATATCTTCTTCAAAGAAATAAATTTTATAATTTTCATCTTTAATACATACTTGAATTGAATCTCTTTATTTTATTTTTCTCTTTGTTTGGCTAATTTATACATATATCTTTCGCTCCCTTTATTATCTAATCTATCATAAAAATTACTAAAAACAGAATTCTTAGCATGACAAACTATTCTCTTAGAATTCTTACAGGCGACCTTATATTTTTTTCCAGTTTTATAAGATTTGACATTTAAATTAATTTTTATAACAAAACTTCATATATTTTATCTTTTCTTGCACATTATTATTCCACCACTATTTAGTTTTACTTATAAAAAATTTTCATTTTGATTCTTCAAGTGCATCATTTGTCATTTATTTAATAGTATTTGTTACTTTATCACACAAAAAAATTAACTTCTTTAAGAACATCTCAAATCATAAAATCTTGAATTTTACTCGTCAAAAGAATTTTGTCTTTTAGGTGCTCCGATCTAATTCTATGACAATGGTTCATTGTATTTTTTACCTTTCAAGTCCTCATCTTAAAATGCAGAACTAATTATTGATGTTAAGTACTTAAGTTTTTACTAGGAATGGCCTTACTACATTCTCGAAGATCTCTTTTTCTCATTGTTGACCTCATTTTTAGTCAGGTCTAGTCTTTCTCTTAGGGTTTAGGATCTAGTCTTAGGGACCTCCCTTCGACTATCTTAGAACCTTAGAAATGGGACCCGCCTTTTTCTAGAAATTCAACCTGCTTCCGTCCCCTTCTGGAGTTTCGCGTGTGGGGTATCAACTTCTAGCACTTAAAAGGATGAAACCAACATGAGGAAACCCAAAAGGGATTCCCTATAGGACCTTCCTGAGCCTTAGGGTGGCCTTTTGCACAATTCGCACTCCCGCGCACAAAATTTTGTAATTCGGAGAGTCGACACGTCCGATCACCATGATTCGCTTCGTTTGCACTCTTACTTGTCGAATGCTCGAATTAACCTTTTGAAGCGATCGATCGCGGGTCAAAATTTTGTAAAGTTTGAATTTTGACGTGTTTTTGACCTGATTGTCGACGACGTTGTCCGAGCGACCCCGGATGACAAAACGGACTATATATATATTAATTTATATTAAACTTTTTTCCCCCTTTCCTCTTTAAGCCTTAACTCCCCTAACGCACGCACCTGAGCTCTGCCTCCTTTCCCTCTCCCGTTCGCGTGCCTAGCCCTTTCCCTTTCTCGTTCTCGAGCCGACCGAACTCTTCCTCCTCCGCGCGAGAGAAGGTTGACCTCGTTCGTCCTTGCCTGATATGCTGCTGCCCGCGACCTTCCTTCCCGAAGCCGTGCCAGTCTCTCTGAGCCGTGGTTTTCCTTTTCATGGTTGTTTGACTCTGGGAAGCTTGTTCCCTGGTACACTTGAACAACAATATTTTCTCTTCTGCATGATGCTTCCCTCGCTGCCATTAGTCTCGCCGCTCGGTCTGAGAGGCTTCGGTAGCTTCACCTTCTGTGAGCAGGGAGCATGTCCTTTTTTCTTTGGCCCGATTCGAGTACCGTGGACAGTTAGGGGTGGTCTTCTTTTCTCTTCTCCTCTATTCTCTGCTTATAAACACAGTTCCTTTTGAAATTTTTAAGCCTTTTGAAATTTTTAAGGTTAAATTTTTAAGGTTGTTGAAAAAAAAGTTTTTCTGAGAGTGGAAATTTTGGCTGTGAGGGAATTGGAAATGGGAGTTTCTGGGAGAGCATTTCTTTGAGGTGGTTTCTCGTGTTGTTGTGCTTTACGTTTGCATTGAAGAGGTACCTCTTCTTCCCTTTCTTTCCTGTGCCCTGGTTTCCTGAGGTTTTCTCTCTGTCGAGCCTCCTCTTGCTCGGTTAAATGGAGGATACA
>NW_018164794.1:691247-692850 GCF_001263595.1 Phalaenopsis equestris | reverse complement strand
TTTGAGAGTTTGGCTTAACTCTTCATGAGACATCTCCCATGTTCATATATTTGTTGGAATAATTTCATGCTTAGAATGTTTAGACATGCAGGTTGTTCCTTGGGCTTAAAATGGCTAGATCTTTAATGTTGTATGACTCAGTTTTAGCCCCTGCCGGGCTCGGTTTTGTCTTTTGGCTTGATTGGAGCCACGACTTTGGGTTTGAAATGGTTGAATCTTTAATGCTTTATGGGAGTCTGGATTTTAATTTTGTTGGACTCAGTTTTGGGCTTTTGTTGGCGCACATTTTTTTTTATTTCAGGAGTATGGAATGTCGACTTTTGTGGAGACTTGAATCTTAACTTTTATTGAGATGCTAAAGCTCTTTTCCTAGCTTTGAGAGCTCTCGTGTTTGGCCTATACTGGACTCGATTTGGCTCTAAAGTGGGGGCTGTGTTTGATTGTTTTAGCCTTGCTGGGCTCGGTTTGTCCCTAGTCGAGGGTTGTGTTTGCTTTGTTTGGCCTCTGCTGGGCTCGGTTTTGCTTTTGTTGGGGGTGGATTTGCTTGGCCTCTGCTGGGCTCGGTTTGGCATCCCACCGATGTCTTAGCTCAAATATACGTGCGGTGGATGAATTCATGTTGATTCGGAAGAACTCTATAGTTGTTCTTGTGCATGGCATGCGTTGGTTCTATATTTTGATGTCTCAAGAGTATGAAAATGTCTTCTACTATTTTGTTGTAGCCCGAACTCAGGCCTTAGCTGTGGTTCAGCCTTAGCTTGACTTGAGAGCTTGGTTTGCTTGTTTTAGCTCTTACTTGAAAGCCCATGATTGAGTCCTTAAAAAAAAAATTTGTCTTTACTCGAGAGATGGCTTGATTTTTTTTATTCCTGTTGATCTCAACCCCTACCCGTGAGGCATATTGTAGATCATTGGGTGTGATTTGGTCCTTCTTGCTAGGCTTGATTGGCTTGAATGTCGTGGATGAATCAAGTTTGTCATCCCAAAAATTATAATTATTTCAGTTATCCTTTCATGTTTGTCAGGGAGACATAGTTGCCTTTGGTGGTCTTTTTGTTGGCTTTAGCCGTGAGCCCCTTTGTGCTTTGGATGGCCTCTGGTCGTGGGCTTTTGCAGCTGTTCTTTGCTGCCTTAAACCGTGAGCTTTATTAGTTCTTTTTGGGTCTCTTTGTTGTCTTAACTGTGAGCCTTACCTGTTGTCTTTTAGGCTGCCTTTGGTTATGGGCCTTGTTGGTTGTTTCCTCTTCTCTGCTGACCCTGGCCGTAAGCCCCTTTTGTCCCCGTTCCTAGCTTTGGGCCGAGAGCCTTGTTGGTTGTTTCCTCATCTCTGCTGACCCTAACCGTGAGTCCTACCTGCTGTTCAGCTCTTTATTGTGATCCCGATCGTGAGCATTTATATGATTTTACGGGAAGATTTCTATGATTGTTCGATATGTAAAGTTATGGATTAAGTTGGAAGTCAGAAGATTTTGATATCAACTTTGGGATCTCGGGAGGATTTACAAGCTTTATTTGAGAGAGTATTTGGTTGATTTGATTAATCCTGCGTTCTTGGGGTTTGGAGAATCAGCGCAAAGGGATATTTTATGTTTGTTAGGAAAGT
>NW_018164794.1:622404-691126 GCF_001263595.1 Phalaenopsis equestris | reverse complement strand
TTTCCTTGCTTCTTGGTTCGATTTTCGATGCTTATGTCCGATGCATAAGTGTCCACGTATAGCCTTTTGCTATACGTGAAACCATCAAACAAGGTCGCAAGTAGTCGTTTTGGGGCGTACGGTGTTGATGATAAAGACACACCGAAGATAGAGCAGAAAGATGTCATACCCTATAACATCAAGATCCAGACATTTGATGAACAATAGGATATGATATCCTTCACCGACATAAGTCTAGGGAGAGTTGGCTCGAACCTCCTCAGTCGGTCGGCGATCCTATGCCCGACAGTGTAATCGTCTTGTGGACAATAAAAATTGCTAAAATCTATTGCAAAATATAAAATACATTATTCTTTATAAAATGAAATTTGATAATCTTTTTCGAGATTTATGTGTATGTCAAAAACATAAATTTTAAAATATGTTTTTAAAATACGTTGTCCACCTGACGAATATCTGTTTAGGCTGGGAAATAGCCCCCTAAGTGAGGTTCAAGACACTCTTCTAAATGAGTGGGGGGTTCTATACGTTCGGGTGACCGAGTAGCCTTCGTGGATCCTCGAGAATAAATATAGCTGAGCCTAGTCCCATACGAGTGTTTGCAGTCCCCCGTCCGAATTTTGTTTCTTTGTTTTATCGAAGCTTTGGGACATGACACTCGTGTTACTTTTCCTTTTTTTCGGGATTTCCCCGGGAATTTTGAGGATTTTCTTTTACTTGAGTTTTTTTCGTTAATTTTCTCGAGTTTTCCGCTTCTCCTCGGATTTCCTGGATGACGTTTTCTTCCGGACTTTGCTTTTTGAGACGCATTTAGGCTTGCTATGCTTAAGGAACATCGGATCTCACGGACGTACAGGTTTGCTTTACATTTTTCAATACTTTATTTTTTTGCTTCTACCTGCTACTACTCTTTTTGTAAAGCATGTTACACTTGTCATGTTTTCTACCTGCTACCGTACTGTAAAGCATGTTACACTAGTCATGTTTATACTTGCTACTGTTCTTGATGTATAGCATCTTATACTGCTCCTGTTTTTGCCTACTATTGTTCCGCGTGCATTCTATTGTTTTGTTCCTGCATCGCACACTTTACATTATATAACTTCAAGCATGTTTCCTTTTTGCATAGGATGTTTAGAGAACTACAACCATAGGGCCGTTTGATTTAACACTATAACTGGACACCCTAGAAAACTTAAACTACGCAGTTGGCAGCACGATCATCTTCAACAGCAGAACATGTCTTTCCTCAGCTAAATCAATCTTCCTTCCTTAGACATTCATTTTCATAGAAATTAAACAACAATCCATAGGATTTCGAGGTTGTTCTCCCAGCGCAACATAAATCCTCCATCTTCTTCTTTAGACATTCGTATAGCTCTGCTGTACGATTTAAGCCCTAACTCGTTCTAGGTTCTGAGGTTGTCGTCCGATACGACGTAAACCCTCATATCTTCTAGGCAATTCGTGTGACCATGTCACGCAAATATAAACCTTAATTAAATAAAATTGGCAATATGAAACACTTTAATAATTTCTTCTCAAAACTGGAGCCAAATCATAGGATAGACTGGGAAGTCACTGAGGTTCTCCTCAGGATCCGTGGTCTCCCCTAGTTTCTCTTTATTTGGATTCCTCAACATTGTTCCAGGTTCGATCATTCCCCCTTTCACACCTCTTCGTCCGATTTCGTTGAAAAATTCTATCTTTTTGACCTCTTTGAAGATAATATTCTCTGATTTTTATCGAGAGTTTTCTTAGGTGACTTCGGTCATTTAAGATGTAATTAACTATAGAGGCTTGCCCTTATAGGAAGCTTTTCCGAACCCAGCTTAAAATAAACCCTATTTAATTATTTGTATTAAATAGGGGAACTTGTCGGCAAATAAAACGGTTTCGCAGACCAAACGGATGTCATATATTTCTTAGTTTATTTGATTGAGCCTAACTGCGAAAAATATGAGGTCAGTTTGATTTCATATTTTTCTAAAATTATATATATATATGTAAATTGAAACGTCCTTCCGAAGCAGGCGACGGGATTTCGATTCCGGCTGCCAACAGCTTCTTACGAGCAACCCATAAACTTTAACCAACAACTTTTTTTAGTGCCGACACTCATGAGGAAATAATCATTTTATGTTTTATTAGATCCATTATATAAGTAATAATATGCCCATCTCTTTTCTCAAATAAAGTATTAACAATAATAAAATAATAAGCTAAAGCAAAATCTAATATGGTTGTACATTTTTCATTAATTAATCCAAAACCTTAGCGATCATGAATATTCCAAAAATCTTCTACCATCTCTCAACATATCCATTTAAATTTTTTCCAATAAAAATTATTTCTTCAAGAGGTATGAAATAAAAACTAAAATAAATATAGTTAAACATTAAAAAAAAACAATTGCATAAATATTCTTGCTTGATGTGATGCTTCCAATGGAGATAAACACAATGATTTCCATCAAACCTGTCCGACTTACATAAATTTAGCTTTAACAAAATTAATAATTGATACTCATCCAACAAACCAAGATATAAATTTTATGCCTCCAGTGGATTAATCAATAGGTCATCACTATCAACTTCGTCAAATCAATGAATAAAATTTCTCTAGAATACAATATTAGTGGTGGACAAAATCTCATCATCTAGATAGTCTTAGGAATAAGCTGCCAAAAAAAAAAAAATCTGACAAAAGATGGAATATGGATGAGGTGGAAAAAGGTAGAATTTAAGGAATCAAATCAGGTACATTGAAAAGTTAAATTATATCAGAATTTCTTGGAATTTTCAATTTGTAGAGATTAGTTCTAACGTGCTGCACAGTTTTAAACGGTCACATCTTCCTTGTATTTAATTTATTAAATGTTCCAAATGAAGGTCTTTCTATATTTAAATGCGGCATGATCTTATCATTAGCCTAAATTTCACATATCTGCTATCATAACTAGTAGCTAATTCTCTGTGAATAACCACGTACAGATTATGTGTATATTGTGCAAATAATTTCACAAAGGAGCTACGATAAGATTTTATCAGTATATGATACAAACTTTCTATGTCGATGCCCTATGGCAATCTCATATGGACTCGTAACATTATACTTATTCATATATACATTGCATGCAAACAAAGTCACAGGCAATCAAATCCCGCCTAAATACAGAAATTTTATCAGACAACGAAAGAAATTCCGTAAGATTCAATTAACCTATACAACTAGATCACTCAATTATAGGTGACAATAGTTGGAAAATTAAGTTGTGATGTCATTTTTCTTCCAGAAAGTTTTCAAGAATAACAATTCAACTTTATATCGTGGTCTGAAGCACTTGTTTTAGGTAAATCATATAATTTAAAAACTTCATAAAATAAAATTTAGCAATGTGAGAAGATTAGTAGTTTCAAAACATAGTATGAAATATGCCATTTATAAAAAATGATCTACCACTATAAAACATGGAATCATGATTTCTTGGTGTTTATGGTAAAACTATGAAAAATTCTACAGTGATGTCCTGATAAGGTTTTATATGAAAAGTGCATATAAACATGATTTTGTTTCCTACCATTAACAAACCGACTAATTCTACATTATGAAACAATTCCTGCTTCATCTCTTTGCAGATTTAGCCAAAAATATCCATTCCAAGTCATTTTAATAGTCTTGTCTCTTCTAAAACATCCGGCAGTGTAGCATTTCACAGCCTATAGCAATTCAAACATCCACCAAATAATAAATAGAAAAAATGTTCAATCAAATTGATTCTTTTGATTTGCATCTTACAGGTGTATTTCTAAGCATATGTTTAGTCTAAGATACTGTGAGAATATACTACTTTCAGGTTCATCCCTTTAAATAAAACAGTAGTCTGGCACGTAACAGCACAAAATTACAAGAATATATGCGCTAAGAATGAAAAATTGTTGTCCAGGAACAACTCCAAAAATTTCAAGGAACAACAATAGTAAAAAGCGTTACCTGCAAATACATTTACTTAAACTATCTTTAATGAAAATAATTAATTAACTAGCATGATTCAAATAAAATAAAATAAATAGCAATTTTTTTCTTTATATGTATATATTATCTATTTAAATATTAAAAAAGAAAACATAATTAACAATTTTAGAAGCAAACTCACTTCAAAGCCAATTCTGTATGTTGAAGACGATAATAAAAAACAGCTAGATCTCCATAACTTTTCATTGTATCTGGATGGTCAAGACCAAGTTCCCTCTCATTTATATCTAAAGCCTTCTGCTGATAGATCGTTGCCTGCTTGACATGCATATGAGATCAATTTATGACTTGGGAGCATAGAAAAGAATTCTATAAATTCTCCCAAAAGGATAAAAAAACCTAGATTATCTTACAAGATAATTAAAGTCCTACTAACTTCAATATCGCATGTTTCTACAAGGAAACTTGATGTCAGATTCTGATAATTGATGGTTAGATGTTAGCCTGCTTGAAATGAAGATGAGACCAATTACTTTGAAGCATAGCACAAAGTGCCAATGAGTTCTAAAGGACTAAATCATCGCAAGATAATAAAAGGTATTGCAGAGCCAAAAAATATATAAATAAATAAATAAAGAACAAACCAAGAGTTTTTTTTTTTTAAAAGAAAAGGAACAAAGAAAATGTGAAGGCCTTCTCCGCAGTGTCAATCGTCCTTCTACAAAGGTGATAAAACAAATAAGAAACCATGGGCAACCCATTGTCATGAATTCGCTCTTGGTGTTGAATATCCTTTTCACGGAAAGTTCATCACCTTGAATTAAATCTCCATTCACAAATAAGAGAATTATATTCCCAAAAATATATTCAATCCATCCATCCTTCCAGAATAACTATTACAATCTATTAGACTGTATAAATTCACACATACAACAACACAAGATAGATGGGGGGGGGGGGGGGGGGGAAAACGAGAGGGGAGGTGCATTGAATATGGGAGGGGATTGAGGTATAATTGAGTTTTTTTCAAGTCAAAATGGTTGTTTGGAATAAGGGGCAGATGGAACGATTTCGTTCATGCATGGAAAAAGTATGCATTTAAGGAAGGGGAATCAAGGGTTCAGATCTTGTGTGATATGTCTCCATTTGTTGGAAGATGGAAGTAATTAAATTCCCCTAGAAAGTTATAGATTTCGTCAAGCTAGTGAAAATCCACTACTTATATGTAAAATTTTGATATGAATTGATAAATTTATGTTTAAAAATACCAAACTATGAATATGCAGGAAAGTGGTTCAGACACGGCTTCAATGAGATTTGCTTTTTGAGTGATTATGAAACTTGATTAGGTTAGGGAGGATTGGCCAGATCACAATAGTATGTTTGATATCTCAACTCATTCTCTTGCTCTAAGTTTCCTATAAACTAAGAACATTATATACTAGACTTAAAAAATGCTTCTGCATGAGCTACACATGATTTTTCATCTCATACTTCCACATGAGAATTAATAACTAATTTAGAACTAATAATTTCTCAGCATCATCATTAATTTTATGCCAGATGTTAGTGGTCACATTATGAATCTTCCTCTATTCATTATTTGATAATGTATCAATTACCCATATCGATGAGATATCCTAGAAAACTTGACAAATCGTAAGTCCAAATCATAGCAGTAAATAAAATATGTAGGAGAAAAGTCTCCATCATGAACTAGAGCATAAAGATTTGAATTAAGAATCTCTCGACAATGATGAGACAAGTTTGCAAGTGCCAATGCCTCTCAACTACACACTGTTTTTTATAGCTAATTCGTTGATTTAATTGAGTATATTATTAAAGAAAAGCGTCTAAACAAAATGCATGCCTTCAACAGCGAGTAATTGCATTGTTAACAACCAAATAATGGAGAGGATAGCAACTAGTTTGTATCTTATTCCCCCATACCTGCTGAGATGTCAAAAACTAGAATAGGCTATAGATGGCAATTGAAGGTTACTGGCAGAGAGAGAAAGAATGGTCTGAGGATCCTGTTATTCTTAAACTAAAAAATAAAGGAGAAGGTAAGTCGAGGAATATTGGAGGAAAAAGGGAAAACTATATGGAAGAATTAGTAATTCTTTGACTCTTATCTTAAAGTTAACATCCAATTGCTTTATATTTATAGAAGAATAAGATTCAGTTGATGCCTATCCACAATTCAATTGAAATACACCATTTCTGTAAATGTTATTTTAATTTTTCTGCATCTATTTATGTTATGGTTAGCCGTCCCTTAAAAATAGTAGACTCCATAATATTCTTATTAGAAGCTGTTTGGGCCATTGTTGGATAAGAAGTGCAATTTTGTATTGTAGTTGTCTTCATTAATCACTTGAATTTGCTTATCATCTCTCCGTGGTTGCTCCCATACCTTTTCGAATCAATTTACAATTTCATAATTTTAGTGGCCACACAATTTATAATTGTAACTTTATCCTTCCAAGCATTGCAACCATCTATATACACTGTCCACATTTATTGATCCATTACAGGAAGGTAACTCCAGATTTGAATCTCTTCAAATAGAAATATGTTCCTGTAGTAGACCCTAAATATGATTTTCTTCCTCTTCCACATCTCTAAATGGTACCTCACTATTGACCTCTATATAATTTTTGCAACTCGATGATCACACCGATTATACCTACGGGTGTTCGATGGAGGCGAGCAAAGATGAATTACAGATGTGGCGATGAACTGATCAAAGATTCCAATTTTCACTGCTGTCGTGTGTCTTCCCCATACGTGCACGTGTCGGCCGTTATTTATTTTAATTTTGAAAAATATAGGAAAATATGAAAATAGTTTTGATAAGAATATGATTTTTGAAAGTAACATTTTGATTTAAAAATAGGTGAGACCAAACGAGTCTCACATTTTGAATAGTTTGAGTGACTAAGCACGATACCATAAGTAATACACTTATCCCGAAGAATAAACATATCACATGTAGTATGTTCAATCACCTAAACTAAAGAATTTGTAACATTTGTTTGGTTTGCGAAATATTTTATATGAGGCCAACAAGTTCCCCTACCTAATACAAGGATTAGATAGAGTTTATTTTACCTGGGTTCCAAGTTCCCTATGGAGGCAAGCCCCTATAGTTAATTACATCTTAAATGACTGAGGTCACTTAAGAAAACTCTCGATTAAGATAAGTGGTTTTACTTTCCAGATTTCAAAGTTTAGGTTTCCAAAATTGGACATGAGAAAATCAAATGGGAATGACCCAAATAGAAACAGTTGTTTTAAGGAATCCAAAGGAGCGAATAATAGGGGATATCATAGATCCGGAGAGAACCCCAGTGACCTCCTAACTATCTATTGTTTGACTTTACGTTTTTAAAATGATGTTATTTAATGTTTAATCCTACAATTTATTTAGAATTCAGGACTTATATTAGCATGATATTTGATCGTGCAAATAGCCTAAAAAATAGGAGGATTTACACCGCATTGTACGGTAACCTCGGAATCCTAAAGTGTTAAGGCTTATATCTGCACAACAGGATTGTGCAAAAGCCTAAATGTGAATGTGAGGGTTTATGTTGCGCTAAACAAACCACCTCGAACTCCTATAGGTTGTTATTTAAACTAAGAGAAGTAATCAATGTGAATGTGTTTTGATGTTGGCAATCCACCTTGAAGTTGTTCCTCGTCGTGCTGCCCACAGCGTTCGCTCCAGAACTCTTCGTAGTAGCACCTCAGGGTTTAATGTTAATTCCTATATAACCGCTAGGCTTTTCTAAATTAAGGTATAATGTGTATCAAAGTAAAAAAACATGCAGTATAAAAGAAAAGAATAGTATAGCATGCTAGGAGAAAAATACAACAAACTAGGAAGACAATATAGCAGACTAGGAAAACAGTATAACATGCATGTTATAAAATGTTGTAATGTAAATTAAATCTGTATATTTGAGAGGTTTGTTGTTCCTTTAAGCTAACTAGTATTCACTGTATAAGCAAAAAAAACATTGCCTGGAAAACTCAAGAAAATCGACAAATAATCCTGACGAAAAATTCGAGAAAATTGACGAATAACAATCCAAATAAAACTATAAAAAACCTTGGGAAAATCCCGAAAAAAAGACCACGAGTGTTTTGTCCAAAAATTTCAAGAAAAACATACGAAAAAGTCTGAAAAGAAAGGACCGCAAGCACTTGGGTCGGGGCTAGGCTCAAATATATATATTTGTACTCGAGGGTCGTCGAAAGCTACTCGGTCACCCGGATGTATAAAGTCCGTCACTCCACTAGAAGGATATCCTACTGAACCTAACTTAGGAGGGTACTCCTTAGCCCAGAATCGGTAATCAACAAGTGGATAACTCAAATGTAACATATTTTTAAAATTTAAGCATTAGCATGCACATATTTCAAGCATACAAAAGAAAAGTTGTATTTAATTTTGTAATAAAAATATTTTTTATAAATATTGTATATGTTCTTATCAGTTTATTTTATCAATTTTAAAACAAAGTATAGTTGTCAAGTTCGAGGGCATGGTTTGGTTGGGGCCTCTTCTTTCAGCTATAATTTAATCCAAAAAAAAAAGAATCAAACCGAACTCAAAAAGAGGCAAATCGAGCCCAGTACAGAGGGCAAACCAAGCAGCAAAGGGGCAAAACTCAGTCCAACGCAAGAGTAAAACAAATCCAGTCACATAGGAGAGCAAACAAAAATATTTCCAGCATTTACTCATTTTAAAAGAACTAAAATCGAGCCCAAAAAAGGGACAAAAACTGAGCAGCAAAGGGGTAAAACTCAGCCCAACACAGAGGCAAAACCAAAACCACATCCACTAGAGAAAATTTTGAAATTGAATTCCATCTATTTGTATATTTTAAAATGATCCAAAACCGAGCCTAGCTTATGGGAAAAAATAAGAACAATGATTCCAGCATTTATCCAGCCCTGCACAAATAAAACCGAGCCCAAGATGGACAAAACCGAGCAACATAGAGGCTAAACCAAACCTCAAGATAAGAGGGCTTCAACTTTTGTATCAAATTGTTATAGGCAGTGGATAAACATGAATAAATCCTTTTAGAGCCAACCTTTTCCAACATTTATTCTAAGCATGAATAACAATAATAAAAGCTTTGATAATTTCCCCTAACATGCATTTCTAGAGGGACAAACTTCATTTACAAGCTACCAATATAATGTTTCCAAGTATTTCAAGCAAAAAGAATAGAGGCAACCCATACATGCTTCCCTTTCACTGAATCTAATCATGTATCAATGTTTAAGCTTTAGAATAAACTAAACCATGCTTCCATTAATTTTTGTAAGAGGATAGAAATGCCTCAAAATGCCATCCTAAATAAAATAGAATAGGAAGAAGGGGAAGAATACCTCTTTTCAGCAGTTTTAAGATAAAAAAAATGAAAGACAATTTCAATAAAACCACTCCAAGAGAAATGTTCCTCCTAAAGACTTCAAGAAACGACAACCACGAATGCTCCACACCACAGGCACCCGAAAGTATAGCTTAGAGAGGATTTTTGGCAAAGTAAACAGCACTCCACGAACACCCCACACTCCAAGCGCATGAGAATCAGATTTTAGAGAAGAGTTTTCTTCCCTAGAGCCTCCCACAGCAAAAATACAACCTCTCTTTTCTCTCCAAAAATTTTCAACAACCCAACACAGAATCTAAGAAGCTTTTTATGGGCAGAGAAGAGGGGGGAAGAATCCTGGCGGAATAGAACAAGAGGGACGGAATTGACACAATAAAGAGGGAGAGCGTACAGTCTCAAGAAGGAGAAGCGTCGGCCAGCTCACCTCCTTGCGATTGGAGAGCCGAAAAGTCAAGGGGGAGCTCGAGGAGATGAGCTGCGAGCAAGAACAACAAAGGAAAGCCGCGTGGATCCATCGTGGGGGCTAGGGCACGGGCGACAGGGAGAGCTGAGCGCTTCACCTATTCGAACCCGTGAATGGGTCGAACAGGTGATGAAGGGTGTGGGTGGAGCCGTAAATAAGTTTTAGGGTTTAATGTGATTATAATTTAGGGGTAAAATTTATAAAAAGTACTTAATATTTTGAAAAATAAAAATTGAATTTGTGTTTTATTCGTGCGTCTAAACATAACAAAATTGGTATCATTTTTGGGTAACTTTGACATTCCGGACGCGTTGGTCGGACGCGCTGACGCGATCCGTTTCGCCGTCGGAGGTCGTTTTGATGAATTCATCGATTTGCGTGCCATTTTTTTTGTGTCAGAAATATGACAATAGGGGTGTCTTTTCTTACTAAAATTGGTGTCTCAGACGCATTGGCGCAGTTCAATTTGTCATCGGAGGTCGTTTGGAGAAGTTTGCAATTTTCACCCATCATTTGGGCTTAATTGAAGTCCTATCTCGTGTGACTTAGTGAATTTTGTGCATTTGGTGTGTGTGTGTGACGATAGTCGCTGTGTGTGGGTGTGTGTGTGTGACGATAGTCGCGAGGAGGTTTTCCTCGGGCTTAAGGTCCTATTGGGAACTTCTCCTAGAGTCTCCACACAATAGCCTTTAACCGCTCGTCCATAAGACGATGGTTTTGAGACCATAAATGCTAGACATCGCAGGAAAATAGGAAGTGTTTTAGAATTTCTAAGGGGATAGGTTTCAATGCTGGTTTTCTAAGATAGTCAACAGGAAACTCCTAGAGCTAGATCCTAGGCTCTAGGAAGAATAAGGAAAGACCTCACAAAAATGAGGTCAACAACACAACCCCCAATAAGTGTGGTGTGCTGAACAACTCTTTTTTTTTTTTTTTAAACAGGTCTCACTTCCATACACGAAAACTCTCTCCTTCATGTTCTATTCTTCCTGCAAAAACGGAAAAAGAAAACTAAAATCTTATTCTTCCTGTTGCCGAACTAAACGCACTTTCCTCTCCCAAACAACCGCAAAATCTCATGCAAAATCCGTCCCTCACTCTCCCTCTCCATTCTCGCAGGCATAACAGCTCCCTCGCGTGAAGACCCTCTTCTCCCTCCCCATTTTTCGAGAAACCTACGATTCTCCTCAATGCTCCCTCACTGCATTCTTTCTCATCCCACAAACCTTGCTCTCTCGCTGTCCTGAGCACAACCGAGCTGCCAATTACTCCCCCTAGCCGTTTTCCCCTCTCTCCGGCCAAAGCCCATGCCAAATTGCCACTCATCTCAGAATCGAGTCCACCGCTGCATACTTTCTGGCAGCAAACTAAAAATCTAGATCTCCCTCACCCGCAGAAAATCCACCTGCTGTTGCACCATCTCCAGAAATAAACAAATCCTTGCGCACTCCATCTTTCCATCCATGTGAATGGCAACTCGCAAAACCCAGCTTGCTGGTTTTCTCACTTGAATCCAAGCATTTCCATCTCCAGTCCATTTCGCACAAGCAACCGAAACCTCCTCCTCTCTACTGTCGTTGCTCATTTGCTGGCAGCAAATTCAAACTGCAGCCCTCTCCAGCCAACGCCCCATCTCTGTCTCCTACTTCACAAGCCACAGCATCCAAGCTTCAGACGCTATTCTCTCCTTTTCCACTATGGCCTGTTGCTTGTTGTCCTTTTTAACTTGAAAAAACCAACAATACCCCACCTGCAAGCCATCTCCTCCCCAGCAACTTCTAGTCGAAACGGCAGCTCCGCTTACCTGCTCGACATCTTCCTGCCAGAAATGCCCTACTCTTTCATTCAGACACCGCCCAACCAAGCTCCAAGCCAACAAACACCTCAGGTTCAGCCACCCTCCCTCTATTCCTGTCTCCAACTGTTCAAACCCATAGCCTTCCTCTCTACTTCAATCCCCCAAACAATTTCTCCAACAAACCCTTCAGGAAAACTCCGGCAACCAACACTTAACGGTCACCTCAATCCTTTTTCCGAACACTCAACTTCCATCTTAAAAACAATCAGAAAATAAATTATATATTTTCTCTCAGGTTCGCCACGCCGACCTCGCATAGAGGTATAGTGTCGGGCAATTAAGTAATCATTTGGGTCGTTCCAAATCGAAGGAGAAATTTATTTGGTTATTCATGCAGGCATCAGAAGGGCAGCATACGTCTTTTAGACAGTAGGTAAGAAGACATAGAAGTGCTACCGAAGTTAACCCAACTAACAGTGGCAAATAAATATTATTACTAAATTCAACTACAAAATTATAAAAATAAAAATAAATGGACATGAAATTGCAACAAACCCAACCAATGCAATAGACGGGGTAGATCCAGGGTGAGGGGTGTCATTAGGTGGGTTGAAAGGTGGCGGCAACAAGTGGGAAGTGGGATACACACCAAGTGGCTGTTTTAGGCAAGCAACAGAAGCAAGAGTAGGTGAGTAACGGCTGGACAACAAACTGGCTGACTGTCCAAGCCAGGGGCAACAGGTGGTTGGGGCGAAAGTAACAGGTATAGCAAAAGGCTTGCTGTCCCGTGGACGGCAGTGGGAAAAGGGAGATTGTGAGTGATGGCAGTGGGAAAAGGGAGATTGTGAGTGATGGCAGCGAGAAAAGGGAGGTTGTGAGTGATAGCCACGAGGATATAGCAGTTTGGAGGTGGCGGCGGCAAAGGTGGAGAGAAAAGTGATGGTGGCAGCTGGAACTGCAGAAAAACAGCAGGGGTACGGCTGCTCTTGACGGCTTTAGCAAGGAAGCGTAGAGGGTGAATTATCACCATCTTGCGAGTGAGATACAACAGGAGCACTGCTCGGACCTTCAGATACATCCCTAGAAAGAAAAATAAAAATGTTGATGGCTGTCCCAAAACAAACACATGAAAAACTACCCAAAACACCGATGAGAACACATAAATAGTCCTAGAATAACTAGGAGTGATACCTACACCCATTAGGTTGCACTTCCACACCTGGAAGGGCCGGCCGGCCCATTAGATTCTCGTACCGAACCGGTCCCTATGCACCAAAAAAACCCCACGCTTCCCAAGACACCCACGTCAACAGGACTTTAATTACTCGATCGGGTTGTTCCAGCTTGAAAGGGAAATTCTATTTTTAGCTAATTACCTCCTCACAGGCAACTCCTTCCTCTTCTTGGAGATTAGGGGTGTCAAAAATTGACCTAACATGTCAACTCGATCAGAACACAAGTCGAAAAATCTAAATCTGAGTTGACCCGAATAATTTTCGGGTCAGATTCGGGTTAAAGATCCTAATCTATTTAATATTTCGAATTGATGCATCAAATTAAAATTGACCTGTCAACCCTAAATTGACTTGAAATTGACCCGCCAACTCGGAATTGACCAGAAATTTTCTTGAAATTAACCCGAATTGATCCAACTTTAATCCAAATAACGGTTATTCAAATTGTTAAACGGGTTATACAGGCCGGGTTTTGGGTCAGGTCAACAGGATGAAGGCAGGTCGGCTCGGGTTGGGATTTTTGGCCCGTATAATATTTCGGTCATGTTCAGGTTAGATTTAGTTGGGTCATATCAATTTTGAATCAGATCCGAACCCGACCCACTTACCCGAATTGATACCCCTACTTGAGATACATTGTTTTCTTTCCATGGAATTGACAACTAAAAATAGCAGCAAATATCTTTAATAAGACCGCCGATTCTACAAGTTTTCCAACTAAGGCTTCCAGTTTATCTAATCTAATTTTACTTCTTGGTTATCCAAAAAAGGTTTTTAAAAGATAATGGGACCGATATTGAAGTTAACCTAAATCACAAAAGGAAAAAAACATATATTATTACTGGAAAAACAAATAAGTAGTTACAATCAACACACCGGAACAACAACATGATACCCAAAAATCTAAAATAGCAACAGACAATACACAAATAATCAAGCTAGGGTGAGATCTTGGGGTGTTGGTGATGATCGGCGGGGGTTAGGAAAGGTGGCAACAATGTAGAGGAAGGCTGGACGACGGGGAAACAATGACACAACAATGGTGGTTTGCTGTCCAGGGGGCAGCACGCAGAAAAGAGCGGAAACAACAACAGGACGGCAAGACAAGCGGTGGCACCTTGCTTTGTGGGTGGAAACAACAAGGTAGGTGGGTGGAAAACAAGGAATGACAAGTCAAACAGAGCCAGTTTTCTCTTTGGGGGTGGTAGTAACAAGGTAGAGGGGTTTTGGGGCAGCTGTGTAGGTTGGAAGCTGGTAGGAATGGCTGGGACAGCTGGGTAACCTCAATAGCAAGTGGTAGGGACAGCTAGGGGTGATGGAACAGGTAAAGACAACAACTCCTCATTGTCTGGGATGAGGGCAGCAAGCTAAAATGCGGATGGTGGTGGATGGGAGATGGGAAAACTGCAGGGAAATAGCAGCAGGTGGCTGTTCAAAGATGGCTACAGCAATGGAGGGCACCAGAAGTGATGCTGGGAGGATATAGGTGTGTCCCGGAACCTTCCTACTACCTTCCAACCCTTGCTTCTGTTGTCCCGACATGCAGCCCACGCGTCTTCCTCGCCCAAGGGCATTATTTGTGTTGCTTGTTGTTTATTTCATGTTGTTGTGACCAATTTTAATTTCAGCAATAATATTATTATTTCTTTTGTGGTTTGGGTTAAATCCAAAATCAATTTGTATCAGAACTAGCTCAACCCTAATCATATTCTAGAGTTTCCTAGCACCCTCTCCTACCCAAGCCACCCCTGCCAAAACTTTTTCTCTTCTGATTCCCAAACCTCCAGCAAAAATTTGACCTAATCTTAAATTTTCCCTTGCTGATACACCAAATTAATTTTTCTACACAGTCAATGAGTCTCCTACACCCTATTTCACCTCCCAACCCTAAACCCTAGCCATGCCACCAACAATATACATGCCCGAGCTTTCCCGAGAGGAGATACGGCGAGAGATCTGTAAACTTCAGCGGTGACTCATGGACATTGAAAATGAAATCTAATGGGAGGTTACCCTAGACCGCGATCTGGAGAGTTGAAGTAAATGAGAGTATGTGAAGATGAAGCGGGAGACACAACATTAGTTCCTACCAACTTATTAACGACAAAAGTTGCGGACTCTAGCTTTAGAAGTAGAGAGACCACATCACCAAGCGGCCCTCATACCTTCTATCCAGCAAAATCAATCCGCAGGTTTATCGCATTCAAGAAGTGTTGCAAGTGTCATGGATTTGGGTATGTTGAAGCAGAATGCACAACCTAGGGATTGATCTGTTTTACATAGCAGGGCGTCCTTGAAAATTTGGGTAAGGACGTCGCAGACACCGAAGCCGATGAGGACAAAGGACCAACATCCAGTTGAGGAAGTAAACAATGATTCAAAAGAACATTGTCAATGGATTTGAATTACAAGTGCCACGTATTTGGGCATGTTGGGAGTGATCTATTTTACCCAGCAGGGTGACGTTGAAAATTTGGGTAAGGATGTCGCAGACATTAAAGCCGAGGAGGACATAAAGGAGGACCAACATCCAGTTGAGAAAATAAACAATGATCCGAAAGAACATGTGGACCTCAAAAGGGATTCTCATTTTTCCGTCAACAAGGAAGAAACACCAATTCTGGTTGACCTCGAGCTAGAGATGCCAACGGAGGTAATAGTAGCTGCTTTAGAACGTAATGATTCTTAGATAATGGGCGTTCATGCAATCATGCAGAGCACGAAATTATAGTGCCTCGAGCTAGCATTTTGTAGGCTTTGAGAGGAACATCAACAAGATTGATCATGTATTTCCAAAAGGCCAAGAATTTGACGAGTCAACATCAGATACAAGGCAACTACAGATAAGAGAGATGCATAGTTTTCAGATGGATAAACCCCTTCCTCAGTTGCCCCTATAGAGGTCCAACATGCTAGAAATAGGGTCATTGTGTCATGTTGAGGATATTATGCGGAGCTATTTAAAATTTAATTTCAGGTCAACATGGGACACATCGTCAGATGTCCAGATGGGAGAGATAAACCTCAGCTTTTTAGTGGGCCAGAAGAGCTTGATACGAACGAAAATTTTGTAATCAGATTCAGGTCCTATTAGTAGAGAAGAGACCTCTCATGAGTGGGAGCTAGTGAGAGTGGTGCAGTCTACTAAATAGTTCACCCTAGAGCAGATTTTTCCTCACATACTAGTTTATCAGTTACACCCTGTCGGATATGAGCAGTGAAAGAAACAAGTTAAATCTAGGATAGCACTGTTTCTAGTCCGCGACACATGGTTCGATGCGTCGTCTGCCTTAAACCCGTGCTCGTGCCTTATTTTCGACATGGACTAAGCCTAGGGACTCTATCAAATACATTTGAAAGAGAAAATAAAGACTTGACCTGCAGAAATTTGTCAACATGAGTTAACTCATGCAATCGTATTTGAGTCGTGACCTTTTTATTGAGGAGCTAAATAGCACCTGCAAACAAAGAGTTAGTAGAAATCACATGCTCCCCCTTCTATAGTATCTGTGTGTGTGAGTATATTTAGGCACGGCACCCTGCAAAATAACACCTTAATATACTATCATGCATATCAAGCATGCAAGCACACAAAAAAACAAAAATACAAAAGTGACGCATGACTAAAACAATCAAACCAGTAGAGAAGAATACCTCTCATAGTTTGAATTCTGTGAGAGGTGCAAGGAATTGTTGTGTGATTGTAAGGATAACAATTTGGGATGGAGCTTTTCTTCATTTCTCAGATAAGAAGATAAGTTTCTTGTATTTTCAATATCTTGCATTGAATCAATTCATAGAATTTAACTTTGTCTTAATATAAGAAGTTGTTCTTTGTGGTTTTCTTCATGAAATCTGAGTAGATTCTTTTTCTTTCCTTTTGTGATGAAATAGTAGAATGTGGAGGGAGTAAATTTAATTGGAATCATGTTAATTTAGTAATTGTGATGGCTTTTCATGTGAACTTCATTTACATTTCAATTTGGCCAATTATAGTGTTAACATTCGTTATGAACCCATAAGATCCAGGAGGGTTATGGCTTCTGTCAACTTGTGAAAACCACCCTAATCTATATGGTGAAGGAAAAGTAATCCTTAGGTTAGTGCAAATAAATAGAAAGATGATTTTAACGGGGATAACTAGGAGGTTTCTAGAATGACGGGCAGAAACAATTCCTGTGTTAACCCAATTTCTTTATGCACTTGGAAAAGGGTAAAGAAAATGGATGCTCTTATTTGTCACAAATTTTAGTTAGGGATTCTAATTGATGTACACCTACACTAGCTACTAGTTCCATTACAAGAGAAGGGATCCTCTAAATAGCTTGACATTCTGTTTCATTTAGCCTAGCATATTTTATTGTTTAGTCAACTTAGAAGTTAGTAGTAGATAAGTAGAATTTCTAGCTCACAAAATATCAAACATATTTCCTAGCTAAGACTCCCTAGATTCAGCTAGAAACTATTTTAAGTCCATCAATTTACAACCTTTCCTGTGGGATCGGTACTCGGGACTAAAGAAAGTCCTATATTACTTGAACGATACGTGTACTTGTGTTTATACCTGGTGTGTTAAGTGATTAAATTTAAAAAATATATTTTGGAAATTATACTATTTAAATCCTAAATCACTAGGTATACCGTAGAGAAAGTAGCGGTCACCGATTTGAAAAATTAGCAAATTAAAGGTGTTTTGTGTGAATGTCGGGTTGGATATTAGTGGATGCTAGAAAGCCTAGAATAGGATTAGGGTTAGCTCTGATATCAGATGATATCAAAGTTAACCCAAACACCAATAGAAACACAAATATCATTACTAAAAAGGGCAAAAAAAGGTTACAACCAAACATAGTTGAAAGGGAAATACAGCGACAAACATAAAAAACCTTAACTAGACTATATCAAAAGGTGGTGGTCAGTTTGGTGAGTGGACGGTAGGAGCAAAGTAACGAATCGGTGGACGACAGAAGGAAAGTGATGAAACGGTGGACGGATGTGGGAGGAAGGAGAAGTTGTGGGCTATGATGAGCAAAGGTTGAGGCTAAACGGCTTAAAGACAACAACCAGGGGTTGGTGGAGGGATATAGCGGCAACAAACAACCAAGAACGGCTGTTCAGAGCAGTGGCAGCGAGCAAACAGCTAAGAGTGGTTGTTCAGGGAGGTGGCAGCAAGTAGGAATGACAGAGCCGCGTGTGGGGAATGCTTCAGACAGAGGAACAGCAAAGGGGTGTTGTCTCGGGGTTGCAACAGCGAGGGGGATGGCTGCACAACAAAGACGAGCTGTTGGAATTAATGACAGCAGGTGGGAGGTGGTTCGAAGGGATAATAGCAGGTAGAGGAGGTGGTGGCGGCAGTTGGAGTTGCAAAACGACAACAGGTTTGTTGTATGGTGGTTCCGACAGTGAGCCAAGACAGCGGCGGCAATGAGGGGAGGAATGTGAAGGATGAAAAAGTTGGAGATAAATACTCCTACGAGAATGAACTACAACCAAAGCACCACTCGATCCCTTTGAAGGAGATTACCACCACGGAAGACATATAGTCAGAGCACTACCAGCTTTAGATACAGTCCTAGAAGGAGAAAATCTGGATGCTGGCGGTTGTTCTGATAGAACGCGATCCAAAACTGACCTAGAATAGAAAAACAACATATATAGACCTATGGTAAGTAAGGAGTGAACCCCACTCCAATTGGGTAGTAAATTCACGTTAAGGGTCAATCGGCCGTCTTGGACCAGTCCAAGCAGCTGCGCACTTGAGAAATCCCGCATCGGAAGCGAGAGACGATCACGCATCCCACTCGTAAGTGGGAGACACTACCGCATCACTAAGAAGTCAAATTTATATTCATTTTGTTTAATGCCAAAAACAATTTTGTCTTAAATTTATGCACCATAAAAAAATGGCAACATATAAGATAAAGAGCAAGGATCAGTAAATTTATTAAGACAAGATTTGTCATGCTTCCACGTGTTTCAATGTAAGCTAAACTTAAGCTTGTTTTGCTGGCCCACTATGCTTCCTTCAGAATTGTTCCACAACACGCATACCCCATTATTTAAGCTGAAAGTGCCTTTTAATGAGCATACAAAAAGATACATCATCATGCAGTTTTCATGAAACTAAATCTAATAGCAACAATTTTTCTTTACCAGGAAAGTGTTGCTATAGAAATCTCTGCTACAAACTAAACCAAACGGCCTGCAAGTAGGATCTAGCATTAGTAAGATTTAGTAAATCCGTCAATCCATAAATTCACCCAACCATTGAATTTAATAAATCCAGATTTAAGCTAAATCAACACAAAATTGGGGGCTACTAATCCGAAAATTCATAAATTCATAGAGCTCCTGCATTTTATCGTTTGGCTGAATTTAGTAAACCCAGTGATAAATCATAGAATTGTCCAATTTCAAAAGCTAGATAACTTTTCTTGAAGCACACACCTGGTTGAAATCTCCGGTATGGTATAGAACTACTGCAAGAAGGCTATATGCTCCAGCAGTCATTCTATGGTAAGGGCCACAAACTGCCACAAGTTTGGTAAGCGCCTAAAACATACGATATGGATAACATCAAGAATCAGATGCTAAGGGCTAAGTTTTCTTGGTGGGGCGGCATAACAAAAAGTTCTGCATTATTCAAACCTTGGTACCATAGTTAACAGCGTCCTCTAGCTTGCCCTTATCCAGAGAAGTTTTGGATGATTCTAAAAGAGTTCTTCCATCAGCAGATGAGCAAGAAACATGCTGCCAATGGAGAAATATCTTGAGTCAATCTATGAAATAGCTGTGATCTATACTTGTAGATAAAAAATTGTCTTACTTTGTAAACAGGTATCAAGCTGATGATATCTGATTTCTTGAAAGGGTCTGATGAATCCATATCATAGTCTTTAGGAAGTAGCTCAAGCCCAACCTGATTGACAGAAGTACTAGCACAGCTTCATTATAGAGAAAATAAAGACAAATAAAAACTGCATTTTTCAAGACACAACTATTACCTTGTGGCAAAGACCACGGAGTAAAGAAAACTTCCTCATGTCTTTCCAATTTTCCTCCTTCCATCTCCAGCCAAATCTCTTGTAAAGAAAATTTTCTAGCCACTTCTCCTTGTGGTGATGATCAGAAGCTAAGCTAGAATTGACATTCTCAGATGGTACGGTGCCCAATAAAACATTCAAACATGATGCAATAGACGCCGCCAAATCATCTATATCACTAACAGCTGCAACAACTGCTCGCAGAATATGTTTAAATGCTCGGACAACCATCTCATGTATGCAAAGAGAACGAACATGAGAAAGCTTATCAGCCAGCTCAACCTAGAAAGAGTAAAAAGGAAATTGGCATTTTGTTATTGCAGTTCAGATGGAATTATCAATTGTTATTTCACAAAAATTAAGAACCAGAATTGGTAATAATCCACCACCGCCATCATCAATTTGTCATAATTAAGGAATTAAACTGTACCACGCGCCCCAGAGAATGCATCTGCAGACCCCTTGAATGCATAAAATCTGTTAGAGTCCTCCCATCAACAGGCGAAAGTTCGAGTGACCCAAAATCAGCTACCTGAGAACAGTGGAAAATGATATAGTAGCATGGGCTATCAACTAAGATAAAGAAAGCATGATGTGAAATGACCCATCCATGCTTACCAATTTTGGTAAGGCAGAATCTTCACAGTACTTATGCGCCAGCTCAATTAACTCTTCAGGCGACTGCCAAATAGCATAAAATGAGATGACATTCTTATCATGTACTGCAGAATCAATCACATAAAAAATCAAGCCCCGTTGATCACAACGATTGTTAATATTACCAACCATGCACACTTCATATGTGAGGCCCAAAGGTATAGTTAGTCCATTAGTGGGCGATGTAGCTAAATCAAAACAAAGACTGAGAAACTAGTCTCTAGCACAAAGTAATTCTAATCAAGAGTGTCCACCAAAATCAAATTTTGATTTTTAACTTTATAGTGATCAATGTGACATTTGAAAATTGTGAAACAAAGATACCTATGGAACATAGTGATGGCAATGTTTACACGGTGTTTTTCCCTTCTTCTTCCTCTTCTTTTTTTTTCCGATTGCTTTTAGACTTCACCATCATCATCATTAGCCCTAAGCCAAGTTTACATACCGCACTCATTCTTGTCAGGCATTATTTCTCCTCTGAACTTATCAAGTACTTAATCTACTTATTCATTATATTGAACGATGAAACTTCAAATCTGAAGAGAAAATACTGTATTTCTCATTTATTTTATATTTTGTTTTTTGAGAAGTATGCACATGTAGGGAAGCTGAATGAGGCACAAGCATATAGAACAAAGTTATTGGCAGGAGGGAGAATAAAAACCTTAACATGGAGGCCTGTATCAGATTCCTTAAGCCGCAAGAATGCAGCTTCTGGAAGTAATTTCATCAGAATCAATTCCTTCTCTTGCTGATTACAACCATCTAGCATTTGGTGTTTGCTAGCATCTACAGAGCTGTCCTTAGATGGATCCATTTTTACAACCCTCTCATCAGATTTTTTCTTGATTTCTTTCAATTGTTTCCCAAGGCCTTTTATAGTTCGCTCGACTTTAGTTACCTCAGTATTTTTAGGTTGGCTTTTTCCTGGATCTTGCTGCAAATGCTGTACCCAGCATTGTCCAAGCTCCCACCTGATTGATTTTCTATGTGATTGATCTTCTTTTTCTAACTTTTCCACACTGAATGCTAATAACTTTCGCACCAAAGATCTAGAAGACTGCAAATTACCATTTTCAGAAAACTGAGAGTATAGGGCTTCGCTGGTTAACAGAGCAGATGACTTGTGCAATTGCATTCTCAAGCTGAAAGAAAGCCAGGCAAAGTTTCATCACCAAATATTTCTCCAGTGGTTAGAAATTACTGAATAAATACTAGGTAGCTTAATATAACATCATTGTTAATAATGCACAACATAAGCATCCAAATGAATTGAAAATCAATAAACATGGTGAAATGACCATCTTTTTGAATTTTCAAGAGTTACCTATTGACATTTAGAGCATTACTGCCTCCGTCCGGTTGGTCTGCAATATCAAAGTCCTGTAGGGTTCTGGTACAAGGTTCAACTGGAACTTTAACAATAGCGGTATATCCACAATGTCTAACAATAACAACGCCTAAAGTAGCAGTATCCTGCAAGCATATAATCATTCAGTATTCATCTAATAAATACAAATGAAGGATGTTAATATAGCTGCTCACATGAACTATTACACTCTCATCAGCAGTAATTCCTTTCAGTAAGTTCCTTATGGTGACATCATTAGAAGACATTCCAGGAGCCTGACTTCCATCAATTTTTACATCTAATTTAACACTGGCATCAGCTGCATCTCGTGTAACTGTAATTGTCAGATCGCCAACTTTTACTTCGGGCGAAATTGCATCAGTGTCATTTGGTGTTTCAGTTGACTGTTTATGACGAAAAACAAGATCCTGAATAGCACCAACCGCTTTGAAAACTGCGACATCAGCAAAAAGACTGTGAAGGATAAAGGCTTTCCTGTCTCGGATTTGCCTCTCCTCAGCTGTTTTGCAAGGCATACAAGCAAGGACTGAAAATTCCCTTGCCCATTTCCTATGTTCCTGTTTCCCATCGCTTCCTTGGCCACCACCACTTCCCCCCCATGTTTCATCCTCTGTAGGAAGGACAGGAAAAACTGCAGGAGAACCAGCAACAACAGGAGGGACCACCCATGTATTTGCTCGGAAGCCATATGGAAGATTGCCAAACTACAGGTTGAAATAGACCACAGCAATTTTTCAGTTCTGATTATTTACTAAAACTACAAGTCACAACAATCTAATTAAAATGGGTACAGAAGAGGAAAAAAGTAAAGATTATGATTTGTAAGACATGAAGAGGACTTGAGGTTTCTACTCTCTATACCAATTTGAGCTAATATTCTATGGAAAATAAAACCAGAAATTGAAGAGAAAATTTGTTTCTTCTTATTGATTCAATTCAATTACATATAGGAGTACATATAGGAGTCCCTCTTCCTTAGATAAAGAAACTAACTAAATGAGTTTAAATGATTTCCTATTACATTACAAGACTCATTAAACAAGATTTGGTACAGATATCACATAATATAAATAAGGAAGAAAAATAAAATCTGTATAAGAGGAAAGACAATAATATTGTAATTTGAATTAGATCTTTCAACACTCCCCCTCAAATTGGCATGAAAATATCTTTCAGAACCAGCTTACACTAAACCGTCGAACTGTTTTTTGTGAAGACCCTTTGCTAGAATATCTGTTGTTTGGTCGTTAGAGAGAACATACACCATGCAGATATCTCCTCTGTCAATTTTCTCTTTGATGAAGTGTTTGTCTATCCCTACGTGCTTTGTTTTATTATGAAGGACAGGATTGTGGGCGATGGCGATGGCAGACTTATTATCACAGTACATATTTATTGGTGGTGGACTATGAATTTTTAACTCCTTGAGAATTCTTCTGAGAATTAGAACTTCACATATCCAATGAGCCACAGATTTGATTTCAGCATCAGCGTTGCTTCTTGCCACGACACTTTGCTTCTTGCTCCTCCAGGTTACTAAGTTCCCTTCTAGAAAAAGTTACTAAGTTTAAGTTCCCTTCTAGAAAAATGTAGTACCCTGAGGTTGACATTCTATCTGTAACACTCCCAGCCCAATCTTTATATGTAAATGTTTCTACCTATAAGTGCTCATTTTTCTTGAACAATAGTCCTCTTCAGGGTGTTCCTTTCAGATACCTAAGGATCTGATAGACAGCCTCCAAGTGTTGAGTATTTGGAGAATGCATAAACTGATTTACCATGTTAACAACAAAGACTATATTAATACGAGTGTGTGACAAGTAGATTAGTCTTCCCACCAGTCTCTGATATTGTTCTTTATTGACACCATCTATTTTATTTGTCACTTGTAACCTTTTCTTTGGTTCAATCGGGGTTTCCGTTGTTTTGCACCCAAGCATTATGATTTCACTGAGTAAGTCGAGTACGTACTTTCGTTGATTAATAAAGATCTCCTCAGATCTGGCAAACTCAATACCAAGAAAGTACTTTACATCTCCCAGATTTTTAATCTCGAATTCTGTGGTCAATCTTTCTTTTAATTTCTCAATTTCTTTGACATCATCTCCTGTAAGGATAATATCATCACATAGACAATGAGTATAGCGAGTTTGTCAGTTTCTGAAGATTTGTAGAACATAGTATGATCCTTGACTCTGAGTGTATCCATATTTTGTAATCACTTTTCCAAACCTCACAAACCAGGCGTGAGGAGATTGCTTGAGCCCATACAAGAATTTCTTTGATCTCCACACTTTGTCTTCTCCAAACTTCTTCTCAAATCTTGGTGGAAGAACCATGAATACCTCCTCCTCTAATTCAACGTTTAGAAAAGCATTTTAACGTTGAGCTGATGCAAGGGTCAATTACGGTTTGCTGCTATGGACAGTAAAACCGGAATAGCATTGATTTTGGCTACCGGAGCGAATGTCTCCTGAAAGTCAATTCCGTGACTTTGGGTGAATCCTTTCGCTACTAATCTTGTTTTATATTTTTTGATACCTAATCAGCTTTGGCTTTAGTAGTGAAGACCTATTTACACCCAACAGTAGACTTGTTTCTTGGTAGAGTGACAATTTCTCAGGTCCCATTTTTCAAAAAAGCATCAATTTCTTCATTTACTGCTATTCTCCAATTTGGATTACTAAGAGCTTCATGTATTGTTCTGGGTTCAGACAGATTAGAAATTTTTGACAAAAAAACTTGATGTTTATGTGAGATTTTTTGTAAGATAGTTATTTTGAAATGAGATATTTGATAGTACAAGAACGTGTTCCTTTTCTAAAGGCTATAGCAAGATCCAGATTCATAAACTCTGAATCTTGAGCTTCTGTTGGTGAAAAAATAAGATCAGGATCTGAAATTACCTGTGTTTCTTGAGGACCATCATTCGGTTCTTCAAATTGTGAGGGAGCTAAAGATTCAGTTTGAACTTTTTTCCTTTTATGGAGCCTCTTCCTGGAATAAACCAGAGGTTCTGCTGTTGTATTATGTTTTATTTCTCCCCCTGTATTAGACAAGATACTTTCAGGCGTCGTTTGACTAGGTATCTCCTTATTTTCAACAAATATTTCAGGTTTTTTGTTTTCACAGACCTCAGGTGTACTTGGTGTTAGAACAATTTTTGGTAATGGATTAGAAACTTGCCAAAAATCATCTTCTCCATCTGTATTATACTCCCTCTGAAGTGGATTTTTGTGAAAGAAGGAAATTTTTTCTATGAAGATCACATCCATACTAATGTAAATTTTTTTTTGTGATGAGAATAAAGCATTTGTAACCCTTTTTGTTGGAGGCATATCCAAGAAAAATGCATTTTTCAGATTTTGGATCCAATTTTGATCGGTAATTATTCGAAATATGAACGAAAAATGTGCATCCAAAGATTTTTAAAGGAATATTTGAAAACATTCGTAGATTTAAAAAACTATTTTTCAGTTTATTTAGAGGAGTTGTATATTGTAAAACATGAGTTGGCATTCGGTTTATTAAATATGATGTTGTTAAAACAGCGTCTCCCCATAAATATTTAGAAATAAATATTTAAGAACGTTCATTGAAAACATGATAACCCGAGCAACCTCAAGTAAATATTTATTTTTTCTTTCAGCAATTCCATTTTGTTGTGGAGTGTCACGACAAGTAGATTGATGAATTATGTCTTTGTTTATTAAGAACTCTCCTAAACATTCATTAAAATATTCAGTTTTATTGTCAGATCTAAGGATGCATATTTTAGTTTCAAATTGAGTTTCAATCATGCTGTAAAAATCTTAAAAAAAAATTTCAACTTCTGATTTTTTGCTTATAAGATAAACCCAACATATTCTGGTGTAATCGTCAATAAAAGTCACAAATCCCCTTTTTTCAGATAATGTTTTGACTTTTGAAGGTCCCCAAACATCACTATGGATCAAGTAAAAAGGTTTTGAAGGATAGTATGGCTTTGGAGCAATATTTATGCGATGACTTTTTGTCAAATAACATGTTTTACATTGAAGTAAAGCACAATTAACACCCTTAAACAAATTAAAACATAAATGTTTTAAATAAGAAAAACTTGGATGGCCTAGTCTAAATGCGATTCCATTATTTTTTCTAATGCGGAGTTTGACCTCATACTGCTGTAAGCTTCAACTTTTTTTTACTAGAAACAGACTCCTCAAAGTAGTAAAGTCCTCCTATTTTTTTAGCTCTCCCAATCATCATCCCCAACTTCTGGTCCTGAAAAACACAAGAAGATTCACAGAAAATTATACGGTAGTTAGAATCTTTTGAAAGTTTGCTGACAGATAGAAGATTGCATTTAAGTTTTGGAACATGGAGTACAGATTTAAGACCTATACTCTTGGACAGGTTAATGTTTCTTTTTCCAGCAATGGAAGAGAAACTACCATCAGCAATACGAACCCTTTCATGGCCAGAACATGGGATGTATGAATGAAATAAATAGTGTAAATTTGTCATATGATCAGAAGCTCCTAAATCAATAATTTAATGGTTTAATTGTCTACCAGCATGTACCATTGAACAATTTGGAGTACCAGTAGCCAAACTGGGGTTTAGCAGATTCAGGAGTTGATCGATTTGCTCTTTACTAAATGGGTTGGTTTGTTCGGCAACAGTATTAGCAGTAGGTGGCTTGCGCTTGTTTCTTGGCTTTCAATCTGTAGTTTTACCGTGGAGGTACCAGCAGGTTTCTTTAGTGTGTCGTGGCTTGTTGCAATGATCGCACCACACCCGTGGTTTATCCTCATTTTTCTGTGAATATGGAACAATCGGCTTGCTAATATGAGCCTCCGATTGGAATGTCGAAGTTTCAGGTATGTTGCTAGGAGTAGATTTCTTATTGAGCATCACTCCTCTTCTAGTTTTTTTCACGGCGAACTTCTGAGAAAGCCTCATGGAGTGAAGGCATGGGACTTCTCCCAATAATTCTGCCCCTAACCTCATCAAACTCCTCATTAAGTTCAACAAGAAAGTTAAAAATTCTATTTGCATCAACAATGGTCTTATACCTACTAGCATCATCAGGACACTTCCACTCTTGATCATTGAACAGGTCAAGGTCTTGCCATATTCTTTTCAAGAAATTAAAATATTTTGTGACAAAGTCATTACCTTGACGAATATCACCAAGTTTCAGGGAAAGTTCATAAACCTGAGATTGGTTACCCATATCTGAATACATTTGGGTCACATTCTCCCAGAGTTCTTTGGCAGTAGAGTAACACATGTAGTTTGAGTCTATCTCTTCTTCCATAGAGTTTACCAACCATGTCATTATCATGGAATTTTCTGCATCCCATGTTGCGTGGGATGGATCTGTAGTGACTGGCTTACGCACTTCCCCAATTAGATAGTCTATTTTCCCTCTTCCTCTAATGTACATCCTCACTGATTGTGACTAGCATAGATAATTATCACCATTGAGACGGATTGTGGTGATCTGGGCGGGATGATTTTCGGTGGTTTTAGAGGAGGGTGGTGCGGAAGCAGATGACAGTGTGGAAGGCTGAGTAGAAGTAACGGAATCATTTGTATTTTCAGACATAATAAGAAAAAAGATTGTGCGGCTTTGCAGGTGTGAGGCAGAGTTCCAACGGTTGCGTAGGAATATGAAGAGGGCTTCGCAGGTGGCGGCCTAGACAATGACTTTGCAGGTGGCGGAACAGTGGAGAGGTAATGTTTCGCGAATCGCGAGTTTGTGGGCAGCGAAGCAGATTAGAGCAGCAACGGCGAAACAGAAGGCTTCGTCGTTTGCGATCCCGACTCTTATTTCCGTTAGCAGCGTCGCTCGCGAACTCCCTCATCTTCTTCGAGAAGCCCGTTGCCCGCGACCTTCCTCGCCTTCTTCGGTTCGAAGAAGAAAAGCGCCTACCGAGACGATTTTCTTCACGCGAAAGGGCAGGTTCTTTATTCCCCTCTGATACCATAAAACCAGAAATTGAAGAGAAAATTCATTTCTTCTTATTGATTCAATTCAATGTGTCTTTACATATAGGAGTCCCTCTTCCTTAGATAAAGAAACTAACTAAATAAGTTTAAATAATTTCCTATTACATTACAAGACTCATTAAACAAGATTTGGTACAGATATCACATAATATAAATAAGGAAGGAGAATAAAATTTGTATAAGAGGAAATACAATAAAAATTGTAATTTGAATTAGATATTTCAACATAAAATTTTATTTCTAGTGAGAGTGGTACTACAAAATCAATAATTAGGAAGAATGACAAAATGAAGTGTGATTTTGGGCCACATCTTACTCGATAAAAAAGCATGATTCTCAAGAGTGGTTACTTCCTCTCTTCCTTCAAACAAGGGTTCAAACTTGTTAGCAGGTTTTTGCAAGGTTTAATATAAAGAGATTCCCAAATAACTCATACTGTTCTATCCATGCATACGTTGATACCAGATCTAATGCAACCTAGGCTCAACAGAATGTATAGATACTGTCTGGAGTGATTGAAAGGGAGGGGATGGTTCTCAAGAATTTGATCCCTCTGTAGTAGGAAGACGATATCGCAAAGCTAACCACCAATTTACAGCCACATGCATTCTATTGGTTGCAAATTTTAGGTTATTCCCAGATTAATTCACTTTTTGCTACACATTTCTTCTTAAATGGAATATTACTGAAAACTGTCATTGATCCTGCCCGACTAATTCCCAATTTTTCATGATTTCCCCAACAATTTGAGTTTGTATTAATATTGTTGTGTTTAAAAACATCAATGAGGAAACATTATTTTGAGATAAAAATATTATAATAGAATTATTTAAATTAGATTTGTTTTTTAAATTAAAGATTGATTTAAATCAAGGCATTGATGTTTTATTTAGTTGTTTACCAAAGATCATTTTTTGAAGCAATAAGCCCGTTTGAGAAAATGGTCGGGCACCGTACCGTTTTAGCGGTGGCAGAAGTAAGAAAATTTGTTTGGTGATCGCCGACGAATGATGCATCTACCGCAACTGTATTTCGTTAATGTTTAAAGACGTGACTTCTCCATGGCTTCCGCTCTGCCGCTCGGCGTTCTATCATTCAGAAAATCAAAAAGTACAAAATAGCCTTGAAAGTGTAGTTGGCGACGGAGTTCGTGGTTTGTGAAAGGTTCATCACGGCGAAGTAAAAAAGGTTGATTGAGCCGGAGAAGACCTTGAAGAGATTTTTGTGAGGTTCATTGCTTGTGCCAGAGAACGAGATCCTGATAAGATTTTGTTGTGTACGAAGTGGAAATGTTCTTCTCGAAAAAAAAACTATGAAATTTTTGTTGTGTAAGACAGTGGAAATAATTTAATGTCAAAATTGTAAAGTGAGGCCTAGAAGCCATGAAAGCTGTAAAAAATAAAGGTTGATGTCATGGGTATTTTTGTCTTTAACTTTTATAAAAGTAGTAAATAATATTTTTACTCAAACGAGATATTCAGTTTAACAATAATGACTTTATATTGTTGTTTTTTTAAAAAGTTATGTTTAAAATAACATTTTTAAAAAACAAAGTGGTCCCAAACGAATCCTACGTAAAATTGAGTGTTAGCAGTGAGAACCTAATTTTTAATATAAGTAAATTATTCATAAGCCTGATAACTATTAATTTATATGGTTATATTAGACTATTATGTGAATGCTAGTAGAAATTTCTATATATTGAGTAGGGCTGTGAAATTGGCTCGAAAATTCACGATCTCTAAAAAATCAGATTGAATTTTAGCTCGTATTGAACAATTTGAACCGAGAAACGAGCCAAATTAAAGGATCAAATTTATTTCAATCTGTCCTCGACTCGAATCAAGATTGGATCAAGATCGAAATAAATTCTTATGAATTTACATACATAACACCTAAATTTAAATTTTACATGCATAATGCATTGCCAGCTCAGTTGGTGAGGTCATTTTTGCTTGAGCTGAGTGGTAGAGGTTCCGATACCCTTTTTTCACAAAAGAAAAAATTTTCTGGTGGGTTGGTTGGCAAGCCAAGGCGAGTTCGAGCAGGACCGATCTGGCTCATGAGCCAAAAATGGCGTTCGAGCTGGCTCTTTTACAATTCGTGTCGGCTCGAAAATCAAATCAATCCACACTGGATCAAATCAAATTTTATTGGATTGATCCACGATCTTATTTTGATCCGTTCAAAATATTTCGATCCGATTTCGAGTTGGCCCTGGATCGGCTCTAAATCGGATCGTTCACACCCCTAATATTGAGCAAGTTAATCGTATTTGATGTGATCTATAAGCCTTATGCATAGTATATATCCACCTTATAAAAATAAATACATGTTGTTTTCATTTTATGCAAGTCTTAAAAATAAATACATGTTATTTTAATTATAAATACCAATCTTGATTTAAAAAATTACTTGACAGAGCAAGCTAAATCTATGATTACTAAGGCTCGTATTAGTTTAAATGACCAATGTACATCCAAACTGGCACACTTGCCTAACGACGTCTCATGAGATATGCTCGTTATCTAAGGACAAAGAAGGGTTGGCCAAGATGAACTTGAGATTAACTCTCTTAACTGAGTTCATCAATAAAGTCGCGTGTCAGGTAGAGGAGGAAGTCACCTAATCAAGTAAAAGGCTTCTATGTGCCAATACCAGGCGCACTGATATTGCAACTAGAAAAAAAAAACCATCCATTAGACTCACAAACTCACACTAACCAACTGACTTGTCAGGTCGAGCCTGCCCAGTAAGGCACCAATGATTGAAAATGACACTCGACTCACTTAGGAGACCCAAAGCTCCTCTACTAAAGGCTAGATTGAGCCCAACTTAATATCAAAAATTACATGCCCCTTGTATGTATATATGTTTATGTGTGAGTGTGTGTGTTACATGTACAGCTCATTTTGTAGTTATAATTTTTCTTATAGCACTTGAAACCCTAGATTCCCCCTATAAATAGAGAATCTCAAAAAAATCCAAGAGTCTACTTCTGCATTCTATATGCTTCAGCCAAGATAGTGTACTTTTTTATTTTCATTTATTCTTTCTTACACCTTCTCATTTTCTTTATACCAATACGATTCTAGCATAACCTACAAATTAGAAGTGTCAAAAATTGACCAACACATCAACTCGACCAGAACCCAACTCGAAAAACCATGGTTCGGGTTGACCAGAATCATTTTTAACCAGAATGGTTGTTATTCCTTCTGTTAAACGAGTTATACACCAACTCGACCAGAACCCAACTCGAAAAACTATGGTTCGGGTTGACCAGAATAATTTTCGAGTCAGGACTGGGCTAAAAATTCAAAACCCATTTAAATTTTTGGGTTGGGTTCAAATTGACTCGCCAACCCTAGATTGACTAGAAATAGACCCACCAACCCGGAAATGACCCTAATTGACTCGAAATTGAATCATTTTTAACCAAAATGGTTGTTATTCCTTCTGTTAAACGAGTTATACAAATCAGGCTTGGGTTGGCATTTTGAAGGCAGTTCAGGTTCGGGTTCGGATTTTTAACCCGTATAATATTTTGGTCAAGTTCGAGTCGATCATTTTCGGGTAAGACCCAAACCCAACTCGCTGACCCGTATTGACACCCTTACCACAAATAGATAAGAATCCAACAATTACCATGAGCATTATTCCATTTTTCTTATATTGAACCCTGCATTAGAGTCTTTTGACCCACTAAACATTCTAGCTCATTAAATATTATTATAACCATTATATTAGATAAAAAAATGAACAAATTGGGTCATAGTAAAGTGAACTAAGTTTAATCTTAATCTTAATGGTTTTAATGTACATATTTCAGTGTATCGTAGAAGAAGGTTGTAAATGATGAAAATTACAAACTTCTTTACAACCTTCTTGATAATTATCTATAAAGTTTCTTAGAAGTTCTATAGTTTATTTGATAAATTTAATTGCGCACACTTTTATATAAATGGTTGAGTTAGATCTATTGACCATTATAAAAATAATAGTCTGTATTTTGTGATGATCAAAGAAAACTGATGTTTCGCTCACTTCAGCCTAATTTGTAGTCTATAAAGCCAAAATGGGTGTTGAGAGAAAATACATTTAACGCTTGACGGGGAAATCAATGTCTGACATAATATATGATATGTTGTCATACAACAGAATACAACAAAATGGAACAGATATTCTAAAGAAAAATACTTCTAGGGCAGAACAAGGTGGTCATTCCAATAATATAAATGTTCTACTTGCCAAGTTCAGAAACAGATGGAGGGAGGAACATTGTTTCCTTGTTGATGCTCTAGCGTTTTCTGTATATGACTGGAAAGCAAGCTTCACAAAATTAACATGATGACATGATGGACCTTTCTGAGCTTAGCATGTGCTACCCCTAAGGCCATAATCATAATTTCAATGAAGCTTTTGAAGGCCAGTCTTTCTAATCAAATTAAAAATCAATAAAAAAACAATCTTCAAAACAAGATGAAACCTTTCATTAAGTATATGCAGCAGCAGAATGTCACCTTATTGTGCTCAACGAAAGCTTTCATAAGAGACTTGTAAGCCTGCAAGTGCACATAATTAAACAGTAAGCAATATATTAGAATGAAATAAGAGGCTAGAAATTAAATATTTCACTCACTCCATCGAAGGATCTGCAGATCTGCAGCAACAATCCCACTAAAGAATGGCTGGTTAGAGTCATTTTCCCTGGTGGATAGAAACCATTTCGACATGCTACTATAGTCACTAACTTCCCGTTGCAAAATCTCACCTGTTCATTGTCACAAATACAGAAATGAAGGAAAAAAACTCATCAAACAATCATTGTAAGAGCAATAATTTCGGCATGAAACCCACATCGATCTGGAAGAAATCCTCTGGTCTCTTATCCTCCACAAATGGCCGCACCGACCTCCTGATGTCTGCAACCAAGTAGAAAACCCCAGTTCCAGAATCCACTTGTTATCTCATTCCACCAAAAGTTCACCCTTCTACATGCCTACCCGGTCTCAAATATTGAAGCTCGAAAAATATCGATGACAGAAAAGAGAGAAAGAGAGAAATTGAGAAACTAACATTGGAGCGGTGGCGTGAGGTGGGAGAAGGAGAAGAAGTCGTAGAACTGGCCAAGCTTGGGCGGTGGGTAGATAGCAACTTCTTCCTTCTGATTCGGTCCGGTATCACCGACGGCAGGCGAGAGGGAACCGGATTTATTGCCTCCTCGTTGGGGCTTCAGAACGGAGTCTGAAGTTTCAGCAGAGGAGGAGTCGCGCTCATTCGATATGCCGCAGCTAGATCGTGCTCCGGCTGTCGGCGAATTTGATCCGGGGGATGTACAGGCTCCGGCATTCTTCGCCGGAGGATTTCTGAACACGGTGGTGCAGGCGATGATATCAAGTAAGCGCCGGATATGGGCAACGGCCAGCTCCTCCGTGTACTCCTCTGGTGAAGTTGGGGGATTTTAAATTTGAAGTTTAAACCATCAAAACTTTTTTTTTTTCATATAAAATATTGAAAAATACTTGGCATTATAAATTTCAAACTAAATCTTCAAAAATAAAATATAGTGGAGCCACATTAAAGTCCCTCCCTAAGAAAAATATTTATATTATAAAAATTATATTAACATGTTAGATATAGGGATGCAAACTAATTAAAACAATTAAGAAATTAAAAATAAAAGGATTAAGTAAAATAAAAGAAATTTAATTTATACTCTTGCTAGAATTATAGTTATTGTAGCAAACAAAAAAAGTTCAAATTGGAATTCAATTTAGTTCTATTTGACTTAACTGTTGTCTAAACAAATTCAAAACACTAAGATTAGTAGTCTTATAAGTAAAGAACATTACATTCTAAGTCTTCTCGATATCATCATTGATACTTCACACAATCTATGCAAGTCATTTTAATATATTTATTGAGAGTTTAATATGTCAACCATAAATTCTGAAGTTCAAAGTCTTGCATGTGCAGTGTGTGTTTGAGATTAGATTGCCTCAAATTTCTCAAAACAAAAAAAATAAATAAATAATAAAAACTTCTTTATGCCCTTATTCAATAGTCTTGTCCTCCTCATAGTTTGCTAGTTTATAATATTAAAACAAATTGGGGCAAATACATGGCCATGAAACCACCCTTTTCATTTGTTGGGAGATGAAGAGGTCTGTAACATGAATGTCTGAATCCTATGAAATTAGAGTTCAGAGTTTCTTACTCCATATAATTATAGGGTGAAAGCTAACCCATAGTTATAGCCTCTTTTTGAAAGTATAACAATATATCCTTAAACTAGTCGAGAGCTTCCATATCATCTCCTCCTATTATGATGACAACCTCTCTGCTTTCATCTTTCTTAGCAAACGCTTGCATTGTTGTCTCATTTATCGACACGTTCATTCAAAATTTCTGATTGAACAAGCAAAATCTAGTCTTGTTGTATTTCATGTTTGCCTTCTACCTCCTTTAGTGAGAGTTTCATTGACTACCCTACTCGCATAATTATTTTCTTCCTTATACTCTCTAGTGCCTTGGTGTTGATCAAGCTTTGGAGGAAGGAACTCTCAATGAAATAGCTAATGATATTTAAAATCACATTTAGAGTTGTAGTATACATCAACATCACCTTCAATAGTCAACAAGGAAGCTTGAGAGTCTTAAATAGCATAAGATTTTGAAGCTCAAATTTTAATAAAAGGGTTTCGATGATCTTTTTTAAAATGTACCGGCTCATGGGTATTTTGGGAAGGAGAAAGCATATGGAATGAAAAATGGTGTGTCATCATAATGAATCCATCCTAGAAAGTCATGAATATAGAATGTTTGTTAAGTATTAAGTTTCTTTTATATTTATTTACTAACGATATCTTTCTCGATATATGCTTGTCTGGTATTGGGATTTCCTCATCGCGTTCAAATATTTTCTCTGCCTATCTTCTAATCTTATTGCTAATTTCTCTACTCCATATTGGAAACTCCATTCAAAGCCATTATAGCTCGTTCCATCATATAAATTATCAGAAAATCTACTAAGCATGCTCCCATATATAACAAGCAATAATCTTTAAATACAAAAAATGGAAATACTGCTCAATAGCTCATAAACTAATGGAGCATCCCTGACGCTACAATATTTACTCCATTATTCCTTGTAACTTCACCTCCATGATGGTGGGAACATTGTATTTTCTGAGGATTTGTAATTTAAGTACCATTGGTGGTTGTTGGAGTTTCAACTTGTCTCCATGTATGTTCTTCATTTTCTACTCTGCTACCTTTATCTCTCAGTGGATTCCATAGTATTTTAGGTGTAGATATGTAATACATAAGAATTGAGAGGGGTGTATGCAAATGCCCCAAATTTAAAATAGATGTTTATTCACCAATTGTTAATTCTTCATATTATATTATTTTAGTTAAAAATTATATTTAGGGTTTATTACTTCGCGTGTATTTGATTATTTTAACTTGAAATTTCAGATATCATGTGCTTAGTGGTAGTAATATAGGTTAATTAAGCTCAAATAATAATCTTTATAGATGTTCCATTTTTTAATATGTTTAACCTTATTATTTATAATATATTGTATTATTAAAATAAAGATATTTCTTACAAGATTTAAGATAATTAATACTTTCAAGCCAAAGTTGCCAGGAAGAAGAGGGCTCTCCACATTACTGTCGGATGGTGCTAACCGCGGGATCCACGGGAGTTCATTTAATGAACGGTTAAGATTCGAGTTGAATTACCTTCAATGATGGTGATGTGGCAGGGCTTCAGGGAGACGATGTCGACGGAGTCCTTGAGCCGCGGTCCCCGCACCTGGAAATAAATTATATCATGTGCTCAGTGCTAAGTAGTAAGGGCATGACGAAAGCTTAATAATTAATATTCCCGAACGGGACTTGGCGGTAATCTTACCTCGTGAGAGAGGGAGTAACAAGTTAAATGACAGCAGTCCACGTGTACGGCCAGAAGTTTTCGAACATCGAGAATCCTGTCCGTAGATATCCCCTTCAAATAAACATTTAACACTACTTAGCACGAGGCCATAAATTATTATTATTTATTTTATTTTGGAGAAATAATAGATGATATCATTATAAGATTCATGATTTATATAATAATATTTTAAAAAATTATCAAGATTTAAAATAATTTAAATAAGTGTAATTAAATTTATTAAGATTTTTAATAAAATTAATGAAAGTGGATTTCAAAATAACTATATTTATTTTGATAATTAGCATGTATATCATATCCATTTTTGAATAAATTTAATACTTGTGTATTATATTTTAATTATATATTCTCATATTTTCTTAAAAAAAAAACTTGATATCTTGCCATAATTCATATGATTTCTATTTCATCAATATTTCTATACAAATTCATTATGAAGGTGAGCTATAGGTGTAAACTAATCATGGGCAAACCAAGTTAAAGTTTAGGACTAGCAATTACATATATGGCATTAGAAAAATTTTTACATAATTTAATTTTTTAATAAAATTTTTTATATAGTTTGGACAATCTAAAAATTAAGACATTTACATAGAGGCCACTCAATTCTTTTGTTTTTACATATCCAAGATATGAATTTTATTTACTATGTATATATCAAAAATATCAGAACTAATTCAAAAGAAAATGAAAGACCAAGAGAAAATAGTCCAATGGAACGACCAAACATCTCATCTGGAGGCACAACCTCCGGGGGTCCGCCCTTAGAGGGCCCCCACTGGAGAACCCACCTGTCCTTGCAACCAAGTTAGCAACTAGTAGACAGAGGGACAAGGCGAGTCTCGACACGCTCACACCGGTGCATCCGCACAGGCAAACAGACTATGGGAAAAACGGATGCGGGTACCTGTCTAGCCACTCGCGGGGGGGCATTCACTCAATCAAAGAAGTGGTAGCTCCACCCAAACTGAGGGTCCATCGTCTAGACTCTTAACAGACCCGATCAACCACTTAGCCTCTTTTGAGTCATCGGTAGGTCTACTTCAGGTTGACGATCACATATTATGTCGTCTCTTCTTACCCACCCTAAAGAAGTCAGCCCTCCGGTGGTTCAACGATCTGTCGCCCCAAACCATTCCGAGTTACTACGAGTTCAAGAGAATCTTCATTTCGCACTTCTCAAACGTGCAGAAACCAATGAAGTACAAAGATACTTTGCTCGACATCAAATAAGGAGAAAATAAGAAATTTCGAGTCTACATCACCCGTTTTCGGAATGATATGTTAGAAGTGAGAAACTGAAGCCCAAAATAGTCGAAACAACTTGAAACAAGAGGTCTAAAGTAAGTGATTCAGGTATGATTTAAACTTGTTTAAACCTGACACTTTTGCTGAAGTGCTAAAAATGGCGAATGAGCACACCCCCCTCCCCCCTCCCAAAAAATAAAAGAAGGATAAAGGTGGGAACAGACAGTATTTCGCCGATCACCAGAATAGTAACCCTCAATCCCGAGATCTGCAGAGAAATAATTGGGGGCACTGTGACCCGAAGCAGCATTCTGACCAACAGCCGACCTATGTGCGATCGCATAATTATCGAGAAATGAATGGCTTGACACCACTCAATGTGTCAATGGCTAAAATAGTTCAAGCCATCCAAAACAATGACTATTTCAAACCGACACCGATGTTGAAGGCGCCTCCAGCTTCGCAGGACCCGGAGATGCACTGTTGGTACCTCCGCTACCCCGACCACGACACAAAGGAGTGTCGTCACCTCCAAAATCTGATCAAGGAGCTCATCCACGTCGGGAAGCTCAAAGAGTTCATAGCGTTCGACGCAAATACGTTGTGGCGAGGCAAAGCTCCAATTGGAGACAGGCCGATTTACGACACCAACCTGCCCGTTATTCGAATTCTTCGGAGAAAGGAAGGAGGCGTTGAGCCTTATAACCCTCACCATCTTTTGGGGAGAGCCCGGGAAGCAGTGCAACAATACAAAGGATTTTCTCATGGTGGAATCCCCACCGAACTACAATGTTATCTTTCATCGACCACTCTCAAATAGCTATAGGGTTGTAGCTCCTACCTACCATGCAATGATAAAGTTATCGGGCGACAGAGAAGTGATTACGGTTTGGAGAAACCAGTCTAGAAGTTGTTATTTGTGAGCAGTTTCAAACATCCACCATGAATCGTTCGACATTCATATCCAAAGGGAGGAGGGACTTGACGATGTATGTTCTGTCATCCCACATATGTGTAATCATTTACCCATTATCTTTTAAGAAGCAGATCTCCCGTCGAAGGGGAGTCTCTACAATGAGGCAATCGTCATCACAACATTGTTCAACAACTATGATAGTATCCTCTTTGATATTAGGAGCTTGGTTAACACATTGTTCAAGACGGTGTTTTATAAGATTGACTTGAAGACAGGCCGATTTACGACACCAACCTGCCCGTTATTCGAATTCTTCGGAGAAAGGACGGAGGCGGTGTCCCCACCGAACTACAATGTTATCTTTCATCGACCACTCTCAAATAGCTATAGGGTTGTAGCTCCTACCTACCATGCAATGATAAAGTTATCGGGCGACAGAGAAGTGATTACGGTTTGGAGAAACCAGTCTAGAAGTTGTTATTTGTGAGCAGTTTCAAACATCCACCATGAATCGTTCGACATTCATATCCAAAGGGAGGAGGGACTTGAAACCAGTGAAACCATACTTCAGGTGTCAGTGTCTGACACAGAACCTAGTAAGGTTTTTCTGATAAGTGAATGCTTTGACGCATCATTCAAGAACCAACTGGAACACACGCTTCGGGAGCACCGGAAAGTGTTCGCTTGGACCGCAGTGAAAATGTCTGACGTTTTGATTTACGCAACGTGCCACCTACTGAACATCAACCCCCACTCAGTCGATCCAGTAGAAGATCTGGTGACTTTAAGAACTTTGGTAGAACCCATTGCAGAGGAGGTGCAGAAGTTGCTAGACGTCGGCTATATCCATGAAGTCCAGTAACCAACATGGCTCTCTAACATCATTAAAGTTAAGAAAGCCAACAACAAGTGGTGGATGTGCGTCGACTTCACCAACCTCAATGTCGCTTGCCCGAAAGATACCTAACCCCTGCTGAAAATTGACACCTTGGTGGACACAGCGGTCGGCTGTTCACTCATGAGTTTCCTTGACGCCTACTCTGGTTATCACCAAATAAATATGCACCCAGTTGACAGCGGCGAGCGCCTCACATCTCCAACCTGCATAACGATCATTGTGGTAGGGGCAGACTCCACAACATGCTTTGACAACCCGTTGTTATGGTGTTCCTCCTACCTGGCCAATTCATCCATAAATCTTTCCATGGAGGAGACAGTCTTGAAGGCCTCCTCTCCCTTTGACGTCGAGACACTCCCACTTTGTTGCGGCAGCAACTGCGGGAGGGTCGTGACATCCACTCCTCCCCAGCTCCTCACAGCTCGCCTCAGTCGAAAGGCCCGCAGGCCCACAACAGCTCGAACCAGACTTCGAGGCCCCTCGACAAGGCCTCTTCAGCGACCAACCTTTCGCATCGTCAGATGAGTCGACTATATCAACCAGGTCAGATTTAGGTCTCACCCATTTTTCCTTCGTCACCACCTTCTTCTTCTTTACAGAAGAGGGAATCTGAAATCCTGCCCTCGTGAGCCTCTCAGGATCCATGACTACTCGGTTCAATTTGTCAGTCATAATGCACCTATGTTGTGAAAAGAGAAATTAATGACAAATGATAGAAGACTCGATTCATATTTATTTATAGAACACATGGGGCACCAAATCTCAAAGAGAAGTCATGTGTTCAATCAAGTCAAAAATTTATTATTAACGATTGTTTAATAGCTTTTCATGTCCTCACTGTAGTTGTCGCTATCAAGAAGCAGGAAAACTCAAGGAACTAATATGTATATGTCATAAATAAAAGCACAAGTCTTAAAGAGAACGAACGACCGAGAGGAAAGGATCTCCTTTCGAAGTAAGCAATCAACTAACGATCCAAGGTCGAGTTGCATCTCCAAAACGTGGGATAAGTTAAAACTTCGGAGAAGGTCCCCCGCTCGGTAGCGGCAATACCGGCCGAAGGTGAGGCGTGAATCATCCCAGCAACAAGTCTCGTCGGATATCCCGCGTGGGTTGCAACAAGATCCGTTTAAGACTTTGTCATATTAGGAGATTTGACCGAGACAACGAACCAACCAGGTAGGCGAGACACGACCCCTATAAGTCTCGAGCCAAACGTAAAATGAGTCACAGCTTACTAAGAAAAAAACTAGTTGAACACATTCGACCAATCAATCCTGCATCTGGACTGAACAATCACCTCGCAAACCGGTCGCTCTGGTTGACCGTGTCAAAAGACACCGAGCAAGATCGACATGGGCCAATTACCTCAATCAACCAATGCGTCCTCCATAAGACAAAGGAAACTTGGTCGGTCGCCTCAATTGGTCGACTTCAAGTCAGTTGATCATATAATTACCGTCAACGTTGAAATTCAAATTATAATACAAATATAATATAAAATCTATACAATTAATTAGAGCCTTAATTATATTAAAAATGGTTTCCATAATTGTTTTTTTATTTCTGTAATTATACAAAACACACTTATATAAGTATGAGACAAAAAATACGAATAAAGGACTTTTTCCCTGATTCTCCCTACAAAATCTCGAGCTTATTCTACTCTCTCTTCATTCTCTCCTTCACTCGTCACTCACTCTAGGAGTGTGATCCACAAAGGAGAAACTAAGATTCAACATATTATATACAAATAAAAAACAGAACTATTTAAACTTTAAAAAAATACATATTTTGTAAAGAAATGAGAATTGAGCGATATGTATGTAAATCTTTTTTGTTTTTTTTTTTTACTAAAAAAAATATATATATATACATTTAATAATCACTCTTAATAAAACTAGTTTCACAGCAGCATTACTATATGGTAAAATATAGGCAAATTCTCATTGAAAATTAGCAAAAACAGAAAAAAAAAACTGAACTATCTATTTACAAAGGAAAAAAATCAAATAAAAATATTGAAGTTTAAAATTTAATCTTAATAAATTTAAAAATTATTAGATTACCATTTAGAACATAAGACAAGAATCTAATTTAATAAAATTTACCTCAGAACATTCAAAGATAGCATTTTTTTTCCTTTGCTGATGATCTCAATCAAATAGTAATCCAATTTTCATAAAAAATTTTTGTATCAAAATGTAGATAAAAATCAATAATTTGTTTAGAAATTTGTATTAAATATGCAAAATTTATATCACATAAATGTTCAGCAAATTTAATTTTGTTGTCCAAGTAATCAAAAATTAAATTTTCTATAATTTCATCACCTCTAATGCTTGCGGGCAGGCGCAGAGAACTCTACAACTCGGTGGAAAACAGAGATGGAGAGAAAAGGAGGTGGTAAGTACCTTGAGCGTCAGGTGAGAGAAGTCCGGAGTCTGGACGGTAATGTCGACGACCGTCGGCAGAACTGCGCATTAATCACAAAACAGAGAAAATGAGAGAAGAGATTCGGAACAGAGCGAAACAGACAACCGTAAGAAACGATAAAGAATAAAAAAGGAGAGACCTTTCTCTTCTTTCTTCTTCTTCTCCCCCTTAGACCGATGGGGCTTGGCCTTTCCAGCCTTAGGAGCCATGAAAAATTGCTTCTTTCGCTTTATTTTTTGGCGTTCGGTTGATGGAGATGGGAATGGAGGAGATGAGGGGAGTGAGAAGTTCACTTGCGAGAAGGGAAGGGGATGGGAAGAGGGAGTATAAGGGAGAGGAGGTGAGGAGAGATAAGAGAAGAGGATAGGAGATAAGATTTTCTGGGGTCTTCTGGGCTTTAGCTGTTTGGAATAGAGAGAGAGAGAGGGGCGTGGGGGAGTGTGGGGGAGAAAATGAGGGGGAGAAATTGTGGCCTCTCCGTGTGGAGAAGAGTGATAATGAGGGGGAGAAAATGAGGGGGAGAAATTGTGGCCTCTCGTTTTATGGTTGTGCGATTTCAGCTTATCACTAAAATCCCTTTAGGGAAGGAAGTAATGCACAAGGGCGTTTGAAAAATGTTACTGGAGTATGGGTTATTTGATTAAACTCATCAAATAATTACACGGATTACATAAATATAACATTTACAATGACATTAAAATCAGAGTTGTTTTCTTAAGATAAGTACATAAAAAATGTGTCGGTGCGAATCTCGAGGCGATCCAACGATTCAGCTGAGTGGAAGCATGATAGAGGAGGGTCTACCGATAGATGAACAAGAAGCTCACTTATTAGATCAGATGTAGCCATCCAAGCCAAAATCGAAAAAGAAAAGTGTTAGGAGAATGACAACAAGAATAATATGAGTCTTAACCAATAGGGCTAGAGCAAAATAGATAAACATATGAACTAAGCATTACAAGAATGTCAAGCGAAGACATCAATCTAACGTCGGTCTAGTTCCTCAATATCACCATTCAGATATCATATATATATGAATAAATAATAAATATTAATTATCAGGATCATGAAAATCAGATAAATATGAATAAATAATAAATAGTAATTACTGAGATCCGGTTCTATCCCGAACAAGTAAACCTATACATATATAAAGGTATTTAAACTCTTTGAATGAAGTGGAGCTCAATTTCTCAGCAGACTCCCTAAAATGCTTAGAGGTAGAGTGGAGAAGTTCGAGTTGTGATCTTCTGAAGACAAAATAAGAAAATAGAGTTTGTAGATTAGAGCACCGCACCTCTAAAGTTGGCATGATCATCTATTTATAAATTTGAGATATGCTTACTTCTAGTTACAAATCTTTCTCAAATTTGATTCAATTTTTACATCTTAACAGGATTAGTTATGAGGCTGTTAACAACACTACTCAAATTAAAGCTACAAAGTTTGGATTGTTAATTTGTTGTGAAGATACCTGAATCTTGCTTTAGATAAGCTTTTGGTTAGGATATTTGCCACTTGATTCTGAGTTGTTATGTGGTTTATTGTGATACCTTCATTTGTAATATAATCTTTGATGAAGTGAAAATCAATCTCAATATATTTCATTATAACATATAAATCGGATTTGCTATTATTGTTGTAGTATATCTGTTATTACAATAGATTGAAGTTGCTCCTATATGTTAAACTTCCATTTTCTCTAATAGTCTCCTCAGGCAAATGGTTTATGCTACCACAACTTCTTTCTAAATTTTTTATGAAATGGGACCCCGAGTAACTGCAATAGCTTATGGAAGATCTCTTGTCTGTTTGATTGGTAGCCCAACTTGAATCAGAATATTTTTGTCGTTACAAATTTTCTTTTGCGATGATTCTTTGCATACACCCCATGATTTTTTTTATCTGTTAAAAATGTTTCTTTGTCGGTTTTTCTATGTGTTGACATAATTGATTTACTGAATATGTTATGCCTAGTCCTGTACTTGTAGAATATTGAAGTGCTCTAACTATCCTTCTTTAAAGAGTAATCTTCACAAGTTTCTTTTAATTGTAGTTGTTTGTAAGTTTTCATAGATAGAGGAGTATGAATGTCTTACTCTTTTATTCATGAATTTTAAATAAGCTTGATGATATATTGTTCTTGATACAATAGTAGACATGCCTTTGTTCTGTGAACTTGAATAAATAAAAATGCTAGTACATTTTTAAATACAATAGTAGACATGCATTTATTCTGTGAACTTGAATAAATAAAAATGCTAGTACATTTTTTAGGTATTTCATCTAAATTTATTGATGCAAACTCTTAAGTAGAGATTTTATATATTGCCATTTCCAATGATTAGAATGACATCAACATATATTGATAAAAAAGTTTGTTTGTTTCCAAGCCCATGGAGAAATAAAGAAGAATCTATTATACATTGTTATAATCCAGTCTATTTGAGATAATTTGAGAATAATGAAAATTGTCATCTCGGGGCTTGCTTTAGACCTTATATAGCATTTCTTATTTTGCATACATGCACTGTGTAATCAACACGTTATATATCATTTCATATAGACTATATCAACTAAATGACCATGTAGAAAAACATTGGAAGCATGTAGTTGTTGTATTTTCCAACTGCGGTGGTGTGTAATTGTAAGTAAAGCTCTTATAGCTGTAATTTTTGCTACAAGGCTGAAAGTTTTATTTTAATTTAGGCAACTTTTTATATTAAACTCATGTGCAACAAGTCTTGTTTTGTATTTAGATACAGAACCATCCAAACTATAATTTTTTTCTGAAAGTTCATTTACACCCAAGTATTATTTAATTTTTTGGTGGTAGAACAAGTTTTTTATATGGGTTGTATTCGTCTTTTGTTTGGCTTTTAACAAATGACCAATTAAATTTTCAAGACAGAGAATTTTAAACGAGGCTTCAATTTTATTGTTAAGTTGGATCAACATATCTCTCTCTCTCTGACACACAAAAACACACACATTTTAAGATTGACCATTACTTAAAACTTTAAGGAAATAAAAGAAAGACTATAGCAAGGGATGGATGGAAAAAAGTGAGGGAGAGAGAGAGAGAGAGAGTTAAAAATAAGAGTTCGATGAGAAATGGATGGAAAAAGAGAGGGAGAGAGAGAGAGAGTTAAAAATAAGAGTTCGATGAGAGAGAGGACTTGCTACAACGTAATAAGGTAACCACACATTTACTGTGCATGAGCTTACTATTGATTGAAAAAAAAAAGATTAAGTCTAACAACACATCTTTTTGTGAGATTTGTTTTTACCTGAGATATTTAACGAAGATTGAAAGAAATGATGACAATGCATTAAATTCATGAGATTAAATAATTATTAGGTAATTCATAAATATGATTATTTGAGTGTGGTATATATAAATATGAGAGCATTAAAGTGTTATGCCTATAAATCTCTAAAAATTGAGCTCAAAATCACCCTTATTAGAGCGAGAGAGTTTCAAGCTAACACGGAGCAAGCCATTAGGCCGCAATTACTAGGTGTAAATGGGTCAGGTCAACTTGAGAGCAAGCTGGAAATTGATTTGATAAATGGCACCAAAGTTAATGAATCATAAAGTCTAGCTTGAGCCTGACTTCACTTTTTAAGTTCTTAAGTAGGTCCTTGAGAAAAATCTTACAGTATCAAGTATATTCCTTTAGAAATTCAATTAAGTATTTATGGCCATTATATTATTATTATTTCCATTCAAATATATTTTTTTATTAATTTTCTACAACAGCTATTTTGTATTTTTATTATTTTTTATTAATAAATAAGCCGGCCGGAGAGTTATTCCAACTTATAAAATTCAACTTTAACTCTAAAAAATTAATGAAGCTAAGATTATAATTTATAAGTGGGCCCTTTGATCTCTGCTCCTCACAGTTGGGATCGTTCGTCACTGGTTTCTCTTTCTCCCCTCGATGGAAGCCCTCGCGAGCTCGAGCTTTGCCACCAGGCTTGCAGAGCCATTACCATCGCACCGGTCCCATTTTCTATCTCTCTGCAAATTGCCTTCTCTCCGGTTGGGAATCTCGAGAAACCATCCAATTTTTGTCTTGACACTCTCCAGTCGCCGTTGTCGCTGCCGCGCGCTCATCAATGACGTTTCTGACGGCGGGGAGGGCGCAGAAGCAGCGCCTGGGAATGGTTCTAGTTTCCCGCTATTCGAGGTTTTCTTTGATATATCTGCTATCTGGGTTTTCATGGTTGATTTGTGCTTTTGTGATTTTTCTTTTTGGTTCCTTGATTTAGATAGATGGCGCGCTCTTGTTTGTTATTCTCTATGACAGAACTCTGTGCATTATAGCGGCGAGTTATGGTTTGGCGGGGGATTAGGGTTGGTGTGGGGATTATGTGTCTGTCTGCAAACCCATTGGAATTTGCTACGAAGAAAGTCAGGTTTTGGAAATGAAGTGCATGCGGCAGATTCTCATCTATTTATTCCAAAGAACTGGTAGTTACCAGAAGGCTAGGCCTAATTGACAATTTAGACTCCAGGATTTATGCGCAGTGCGATCTGAGCTAGGATTTCCAGTATTGTTAGAACAAGGGGACTGATTGGTGGGACTAAATTCTGACATCTCGAGTGAAAAAGTTTGTATTGGAGTTGAAGTTCGTATAAGGTAATATTTAGGCGGCTTGAGTGCAACCACATCAATCAGGGAGGAGATTCTGATGTTCTTCCAAAACTTTTATGAAACCAGTAAGGGTGCTCTTAATTTCTTGTATAAACAAGAACACAGTTATAAATATAGGTGATATAGTCAATAGATATATATTTTGTTAGTACTATAAAAGTAAATTTACAATATAAAATTAATCAATAAATTCAGCGCAATTAAGTGAATAAAAAAAAAGAGATTGAAATAGCTTGGTAGTGATGCGTGGTGATGACACTATCCTTAGAGTAGATAAAATATTGCTTATCAAACTTTGGATTCTAGATGGAAGTATATTTTAGAGTTCACCTTCGAGCATGAAATAATATGGACTTGCCTTCTGAAGCAGACACACAACAGCTGAGCTATATCGACAACTTTCTGATAGCTAAACAAAAAGATTAATCAAAGTATGGTTTGTAAATCCAAAAAATAATTTTGATATACTTGAAATGATGAAAGGCTTCACTTTTTCCCAAAGTCCATTGGAAGCTAGAATTAAGAATTCACACTCAGTTTAATGTTGAGAACCCTAGTCTCAGATTTTGGTGTAACCCATTGCTTGGGATGGCAATCTCTGGCCATATTCATTGTGTAGTATTAAAACAAGTTTTCGTATAATACTTGTAACTCACTAAGTTAATAAAATTTTAGCATATATTCTCAACTAAATTTCTACAGGTAGTTTTTTTCTTTAGTGCTGTTTAGATTTGTATATTCGGAAAAATGCCGACGTAAGTAGAAAATGCTCGGCTGTCTCATTTGGCCAGCCACCCTAGTTGACTGATTGACCACAATGCCGCATGGATCCCAACAACGAAAATGTGACAATGAAGATCAGTAACTATCAGGAATACAATGACTTATAACTCTCAGGAGCATAATGATTTGTAATTCCCAGGGGGATAATGACTTGTAACTTCTAGGAACTCGATGACTTGTAGTTCTTCAGGGCAATGATGTAATTTCTTAGATCTCTCTATGTTTTATAAATATAAAGATCTTTTTCATGTAGGGGGGCATTTGACCTCTCTAGCCATTGAGACATCTCTCTCCCATTCTTTTGTAATCCCATTTTTGATGAAATAAAATGGGTTTGAGAGCCCGGAAAACACCCCCACTTTGCTTTACTGACGGCAATCACTATGACATTCATTATGTTCCTCGCTTTTTTTCTCTCCCTAGGTCCCTAGCTCTATATCTTGTGCATGGTCGACCTGACAATTCTGGATTCAACTTTGGTGCGGTGAGTGTGGACTGTGCCGTCAACAAGAAGATAAACAACACCGAAGAAAATCAATTCATAGAGGCACTCAAAGCAAAGAGCTTGTAAGGGGAACTCACGCAACAACAAGTTCACTCCATTTATTCCTCGTTGTTGGAGATCTTTAAGGAACTTTGCCTCTCTGCATAGATTTACAAAAGTCTCTTTCACTTTTTCTAATCGATTCAATGGAGATCGAGACTATGGTTTATCTCCCAGGTAAATAGCTAATAGGGGATTTACTTAGGAGGCACCACCTGCTAATGTCACATCTAAGAAACTTAACAATTGGTCGACACGCAAACCAATGTCATCTACAATGGCGACGACTACAAGGTCCCTACTCCGCTCAGCGACAGTTCTCTGGTGAGGGCCGGCGATGAGCTCCGACTTTCTTCTCCCAAAGAAGAGAAGTTTATCTTCATCGAGCCGCTATGACTATGCCTATTAAATGGCGAAATGGGAGAACATTATATATTAAGGGATTGCCGATCGCACCGTTCTCTCAATTTGTCATCTAAGGTATATCCACACCACGATGAGCCCCCTCCCCACTCTTATCTTCACATTTGGAACAAGGTATTCCCATGGGGACCATATTGTCTCTTCAAGCAGAAGCTTTAAAACTAGCTTCCGCTTGGTTCCATCATTGATGAAGCTGAAGAACTCCATTACTTCGCAGTTTTATCATCAAAATCTCTTACTCCATTTGTTAATAGATCCAAACTTAGAGGATGATCTTCTGATTTGTAATTTTGATCTTGCATCGGGATCCTTCCAGATTTTTCGAGCTGAGAAACCTCTTCGATTGACACAAAATCATCGAGTTTAGATCCTTTTTGGATTGTTACTGAACTATTATCAGAAACATTGTTTGCAGCAAGCCAACCTCCGGTTGGCAACTACCTTCGATCGACCGATATTTCGGTCGCCTTCGGCTGATCACCTGCCTTTGAATAGTTGTATGTCTCCGAACAACCATCTTGAAATCAGGAAAGATTTGCATATCTACCACTCTTTTCTTATATATTTATCGCTCAATTTGTTTATGCTTCTAGCAAGCCAACCTCTGACCGATTGCTGCTCCGACCACCTTGGACCAATCACCTACCACTAACTGGTTGTATATCTCTGGCTGACCATATTAAAATCAGGGAAGATTCATATATATACCACCCTATTCTTATAGTTTTCTTCATTTTTCTAGTAAGCCATCCGCCAGCCGAAAACTACCTCCGGTTGATTGCTAATCTAGTCGCCCCCGACCGACCACGTACATCCGACCAATCTCTTGCGATTGACTGTATGTTTGCGACAGACATCACAAATCAGGACGATTAAAGCATCCGAGCAATTGAAATATTAAAGAGACTGAAAACTTCAGAGATCGAAATAGACAACAACGTAATTCCATATTTTTTCTGAAACATCTATATATAAATCTCTAATTATGTTTATTTAGGTTTGTTAGAGACTCAAGAAACTCAAAAAGTTTATAGGTGGCTGCATTTAAGTCGACACTCAGGAAATTTAAACTGACAAAGCGAATCAACGACTCACCTTCGGGGCGAACAAATCAACGACTTTTCTCCGAGGCAAGCAAATGAAAAAGTCCCCTCTGAGGCGAGCAAATGAAAGACTCTCCTTTGGGGATGTGCATATCGACTCCCCTCCGGGCAAGCAAATTAAAGACTCTCTTCCGAAGCGAGCAAATGAAAGACTCCCTTTTGGGGATGAGCAAATCAACGACTCCCCTCCGGGGCGAGCAAATCATATACTTCTCTCCAGGGAAAGCAAATCAAAAACTCCCCTCCAAGGTGAGCAACTCAACTACTCTCTTCTAGGGCGAGCAAATTAAAGATTCCTTGTTGGGACAAGCAAATCAAAGACTCCCCTTAGAAGCAAGTAAATCAACGACTCTCATTCGGAGCAAGCACATTAATGATTCCCCTCAAAGACGAATAAATGAAAGGTTCCCCTTCGGGGGCGAGCAAATTAACGACTTCCCTCTGGAGCGAGCAAATTAAAGACTTCTGTCTAGGGCGAGCAAATGGAAGTTTCCCATTCGGGGCGAGTAAATCAAAACTCCCCTATGGAGAGCAAATCAAAGCTCCCCTCCTCCGGGGAAAACAAATTAAAGACCCCCTCCGAGTTGAGCAAATCAACCAATACCAACATTCATCACTGAGCAAATATTGTAAACAAATGAATCGATATAACAAATGTGAAAAATAACTGAAACTCATAGTCTACTTGCATGTGTGTGAAGACTATAAAACATTTTAATGCGTTTTTTCTTAAAAACAATAGGTACAAAGTAATACTATTAACCAAGCGACAAATGAGCCATTAAGACCAACCAAAGGTCACTTCAACCAGCTGAAGGTCAGATGGCCGACCGACAACGCAAATAAAAAATTAACTTGAAAAAGAACACTTCGGGACTGGAGAAAATAAGACGCTAAGAGATACCGAAATCAAGGGAGTATAAATATTAAATTTGTATTTTTGACATTTAAAGTCTCACATTCTTATTGGAGCTTCACTTCTAAGTAGTAAGAGACTTGTGGGCATTTATGTATGTTCGAAAAAATGCTGACTGTAGTAGAAAATAGTCAGCCGTCTCATTCGGCTGGTCACTTCAGCCGACCAACTCGCCACAATGTTGGATTGACACAAAAACAAAAATATGTCAATGAAAACCGCAACTCCCAAGAGTATAATGACTTGTTACTACCAAGAGTATGATGACTTGTAACTCCTAGGAGCGTAATGATTTGTAAGTCCTAGGGGGATAATGACTTGTAACTCCCATGGGCATAATGATTTATAACTCTCAGGGGCAATGATGTTATTTTCTAGATCCCCCTATAATCTATAAATAAGAGGATCTTTTTCATGTAAAAGAGGAGGGGAGGAAGCCATTTGGCCTCCCTAGCCATTGAAACATCACTCTCCCTTTTCTTTGTAGTAACATTTCTGATGAAATAAAATACGTCCGAGAGCTCCGGGAACACCCCCACTTTACCTTGTTGAGGGCAGTCACTGTGTCAGTCATTCTCTCTCTCACTCTTTTTCTCTTCCTCGATCCCTACGCTCTATGCCTTCGATATGGTCAACATGACGAATCTGGATTCAACATTGGAAGACATTTGACCTCTCTAGCCTTTGATGCATCACTCTCCCCTTTCTTTGTAATCACATTTTTGATGAAATAATATGGTTCCGAGAGCACGCGGAACACCCTCATTTTGCTTTGGTGGGGGTAGTCGCTGCGTTACTCCTCTAGCTCGCTCTTTTCCTCTCCCTTGGTTCTTACGCTCATTGCCTTGGGCATGTTCGACATGACAAATCTTGATTCAACAAAATTTAAAATATTCCCGGGCCTACAAATATAAAGTAGAAAATAATGGAATGAATTCATGCCTCAAACCTAACCATAATAACAGTTTTGAAGGGCTTATCACATTAAAATCTCTCTTAAGAAAGTGAGTTTGGGAAGAAATCATTCTTAAAATCAGACAAAGAAGGTTCTATTTTTTAGAGTCGACAACTCCTAGGGGAAAAACTTGCAAAGTAATAACCATTACCGTGTTGAATGCTTGTGAATCTTGAGAGCACTCATCTACAATTTCAACCAAATAAAATAGAGGTATAGATCCCTGAGAAGAGGTGAGCCTTCATGTGATGTGGACAAAGAAGACGAAAAGAAGTTCCGGCGCACAAGATTGCGTACTTGTCCGTAAGGTCGGTGAAAGGGCAGTGGTGGATGTCATGAAGGTCGGAGGCAGTGAAGAGGGCTTGTGATGAGCTGGATTTGACCTGGAACTGCAAATTTCTCTTGCTGGAGGACACGAAGGCTAAAGGACGCGGAGGAGCTACAATGACTAGTGGTGTGAAAGATTGTGAAGGCGAATGTCGGGATGAGTTTTGCAGCCTGCTTATTCCAAGCTGTTGTGTATTTGGAATTTACTCGAATCAAGTGGGTTTTAAAGTCATGAAGAAAGGCTTCGTCTAGGTATTCAAAATTCAGCAAAACAATATAATTCATTCGACATGCATCCTGCCCAACAGGAAAAAAAGAGAATTGCTTGTAAAAGGAATACAATACTCCTAGTTTTTTTCCCAACTAAACAGCCCCTTAATGTTTGCATTTCTTTCATGATCATTTTTTTTCTTAGGCATTAAAATTTCACAGCGAAGCATTGAAATTTTATCATATTATCAACGAGTGTCATTATGTTTTATTGTAGTCAATTTATTTCGTATTCATTATCTTTATAATTGGCCTTATCCAAACTTTGTGCAACTAGTTTTATGAATTTTAACTTTTCATTTGTTCTTGTTGATTGTTGATTGTTGATTGTTGATTGTTGATTGTTGATTGCTGTTTGATGTTTTAAAGTACTTCTATCCATGCCTTAGTTTACATAGTTTTCTTTTTAAATTTCCGTCTTTAATTTTCTAACCATCTAACTCATTGTTGGTTTACTTTTTCAAATGCTTTTGTACATGCCCAAATGCCCTACATCATATTAAAATTACTAATTCATAATATACTAATATATAACACTAATTTTGTTCACATGCGAAATCACTTTTATATTACTGGTTTATTATTGAAGAACTTCATATCATAAGAGCATATGCGTATGGTTATCTCTATGAAGTTATTTAACTTGCCCTGACATCTGTTATGAAGTGTCATATTTTCTTTTTTTCTTTCTTTTAATTTTTCCTTACGTATATTCTTTACCCAACATTTGTATAACTCGCTAAGAGCAGACATTTTCAGCAGAACTTCTGAATTTTTGAGAGGAAGGCTAAAAAGTGTGGCATTACTAACTATCCAGCACATGATTATATATTTTTAAAAAAATTTTGGTTTGTAGTTTGAGTTATTATCTTGTGGCTTGTCCGCTCCAATTAATTCTGCAGTAATTAATGAGCTGACTGCTGGTCATCCTGCTTGCTTGTACTAAGCAGTTGAAGTTTTTTTTTTTTTTTTTTTTTTTTTGAGGTTGGTAGCGACCACACAGTTGCAGCTGGAAAGGAAGGGATTATACCACCTCTTGGCGCAAATGGCCCAACTGGATCTAAGGCTGGGCTGTTCAGGACACCAATTTCAGGTGGTGTGCACAGTGCAACATCTGCTCATGACTTGCCTCCACCAGCCTTAGCTGTTCGTAACCTGATGGAACAGGTAAGCTACATTGTAAATTTTAAACATATATGGATGGCTAATATTATCAGTCAAAGGTGTCTCGTTTTTATTATGCACCATAATTGGTTGTTGTCCTGCTTTTAAGGAGCTTTTCTGTTTGTTTTCTTGAATTTTTATCTTAATTCACTTCATATAAATAAATAGGCCAGATTTGCTCATCTATGTACTGTCATGTCGCGGATGCATCATCGTCGCGCAGGGTATCCATTTGGTTCTTTAGTTGATTTTGCAGCTGATTCAGCAGGCCGTAAGTTTTCTATTTTTTTCAATGCGCAAAACTGAGTTTTTCTTGAATGTACATAATGCTGTTATTCATTTATTCAGATCCGATATTTTCACTGTCACCATTGGCCATCCACACAAGGAACTTATTGGCGGATTCAAGATGCACACTTGTTGTGCAAGTATGCCCTAAGAATTAGCTATTTTATTGCAAAATAGCATTCTGTGTCATTTCGTGTCATCAAGACTAGTTATCATGTTTTATTTTACAGATTCCCGGGTGGAGTGGATTATCAAATGCTCGTGTGACAATATTTGGTGATGTTTTCCCACTTCCTGTGGACAAACAGGTTATCATCATACTAATGGATTTCTATCTTCTTTTATTTTGAAAGTATATACATCTTGATGTTATGAAGAATTTTGTTTGATGCTTAGCTAGTTTTATTTGATGAACAAATAATTTCTTTTGAACGTCTTGTTTGAACTATTTTTTGATCTATAATCCAACTTCTAACAAATGCTAGATTGATGATAAAACCACATGATCTTATTTTTCCACCATTTGCTATATTTTTCGTTGGAAAAATTGTATAGAAGTCTCTATGGTCATGCTCATATCTGAAGGACAATCTCAAAGATTTTCAGCATCTTTATAAACGAGGGCTCCTCAAAACTTTTCTGATTCTTAAACTTTAGTAAATTAACCTTTTAGTCAAGGCTTTGACATCCGTTTGTCCTTCACGCTCCAACCATTTTATGCATTTTGAAGTTACCATTATGCAGATCCAGTTACGCTTAGTGAAGAGGAAATAATATTATTCTGGGTATGATTTTTTTGCCTCTCACTCTTTGCGACGAGGCACTAAACAAATCTAGCGCAGTACCTTACAGGCAATTCTAGAGTAGAGCATGACCACCACAGCAAATGCTCGTAAATTCAAACAAAGCCTGAGCAATAAACCTCACCTGAATGCTCACCTTGTCTCTCGGCCCTTAATAATGGCTTGTAAGCTCTTGTTCTTTTGGTAGAATTGTGGCCTCTAATTTCTTTGTTTGAACTTTCAATATGAAAATCCAATTAAGATACATGCATATGATTTGACACCATGCTTTATATTAGGATCCTCATCAGAGCTGCCTTAACTTCCCCATAAAAAACGGAAAAAAAACCAATCAATAAAAAATCAAGGGGGTCGTCCTGTTCTTATTCCTCATGAGGAAAGGTTACTAGTTTAGTGGTCATTCAGCTTTCGATTCCCAAAACGGTTAACACTTTGTCAAAACTATTCAAGGTTATCTTATCATAATCAAGGAATGAATAGTTTGTAGAATATAGCCATGGTTATCTTGTATTAGAGAGTTAGTTTTCAGCCTCAAACAGCGTGGTCTCTCCTAAACTCCTAGAATATGGCATCATACTCTTCTAAGGGAACCAAGTTACAAATTCTTCCAAATGAGCACTTTGAACTAGAAACTAGTTTCGCAGCCTCCACTATTTCGGTTTTGATGAAGGAAGAATATGGATTCAAATGGTTGACTATACTGGAATGCATAATATTATGGGCACATCTTTATTTGCCCCATAACACCTAATGAAGTTAACATTTTATGCGTTTCAATTATAATTGTCCCATAATTCTTGTGGAGGTTGTTGATCCGAATATAGAAATTTAGAAATAGTCCCTTAGCCTCGAGTGAAGTGAGATAAATAAAGTCAAAGTTAATAAAGCTCAAATGGGATTGAGTTGACAACCCTCTTTTGTTAACAAGCCAAATGATGGTTTTCAACAAATGGGGATCCCTAACAACGGTGGTCTCAATCTCAAACACCATAAAAATGCAAAAAATGTTGGTGTCACGATTCAATATGGGGCTTAAGATTAACTAAGGCAGGAAAAAACAGTCTCACAATGAAATTAAGTTTTTTTTATGATTCTATTTCTTTCACTAACTGTTTATTATACATATTACTAATTGAAATATCTACTAAAGAAAATATTTTATTTAAGAAAATAAAGTTGATCTTTCAGGCTGTTTTCCTTGCCTTTTGTAAAAATTATCTCATCTATTATCCATATCTTTCAAAATCTTAAAACTTAAAAAATATTAAAAAAATATAATAAATTATCTCAGATAACCCAGTCGAATAATGCAATCACACTTTTAAATTACAATAACCCAAGAAAAAGAAAATAATGTACATATCGATCATTCAAATTTCATTATAAAAATTCATTTAATAATCTAATGTATGTATTCTTAACATTTACTCGATGGAATTAATCTAAAGCTCTATATGCATTAATTTTAATTTTGTTCTTCAATGTTAAAATTTTAGCTTTATTTTTATTTCATATTTTTAGTATTCACATCTGTCTCAGGACCATCGTGAAAACATTACCTAACACACTCCTGACTAGTATTATTCTGTTGGCATAACGATTATTGATCTAAATTACACAATTGTTTGAGGTGGTAGGGTGCTTACTCATGAATGACCGATATTATCCCGTCGACACATCGGTTAGTGATCTTACTTTCACAATTATTTGAGATGGTAGGAAAATATTTACACGTGTTGGTACATTTCCGCCCCTTGCCTGTACCATAAGGGGGCGAACTCTTTATCTTTTACGCGCACACAAGCATCCGTGTATACTATATTTTTATTTTATATCTCAAGATACACAGTACTTTCGTATGAGATAACTTGTATTTATCCGAAAAAAATAATGCAATTCTATTAAAATTTAAGCTCATACGATAATCTAATAGATGCATATTATTATAATTCTAAAAGTCAAGTAATAATTTGACTTATACATCTAGTCATGCAATAAAACTAACATATATATCTCTACTTGAACATAATGATAATATAATAATCTTTTTTCTTCTGAAACTAAATTATCATGTAACTATTAAGACAACAATTTTAACATATGTACTTCATGACTAACGATATGAAGAATTATATGTGATTTAATTTCATTGATATAAGACATAATAGTGAAAAATTATAAACAAAAATATACTTAAATGTAAGAAAAATTATTACACTTTAAAACATAATTACTCATCCCAGGCCTTTGATCGTTTTACTTCTATTATTTCTCTAATTTAATGACTCAAATTTGCCAAAATCTGATATCATTCAGTGAAACTTACAATGCATTTTTTTCAATTTCAATTAACATTAACCAACAATTCAAAATAACTTCACATAAATAACTACACAATTTATTCATCTTGTTAATCTTTTTCTTACGCCAATCTTAGTTATGAACTGAAAATTTCTTTATTCAAATGCTTATCACCTTAATCCCTGTTATTAACTAATAAGATTTAATATAATCTAATAATATCAAACTAATACATATCAAACTAATACAGATGCCCAAACACCGATTTCCTGTGCGCAAGACCCCATGATGAGAGCTCGAGTCATGTGCTTAAATATTGGAGAACCCAGCGCCACTAGGGATCGAACCCGTGACCTGAGGGGACTTACAGTTAACCCCGCCAACCAACATGCCACGGTTTGTGGCACATCTAACTAATATATATATCGGTTCAGCCTAAACTCATGCACGAGAGCAAAATATGAATTCTTGTGCTGCTCGGCTTTCCTGCAAGCAGGGCTTCATTTGCCCCTGCGCCTGCCTTGTTGAATATATATGTACCCTGTGACTCTTCAAGTTGGTCCCGCCAAATTCTTCTTTTTCACCCGGAATCTCTTTCTATGCGGTCTTGCCAAAGCCTCCCTCCTCACGCGGTCCCGCCAACTTTCACGTGGAATCACGTCCAACAATAGGAATTCCTTTTTTTGTGTCTTCTACTTATAAAATGGCTAACCTACCTGCTCTCGAATAAATCCAACCCCACTCTTCTTCAGTTGAAGCAAAAGGGGCAAACTTTTCGGTGCTTTGGCTTACGGAATAGGAAAAACCACAAGTTTATTTTCCCTCTTTTCTTTCTGCCTTGTGCTACAGGTGGAAAGGTAGAGAGAGATAAGAGAGAAAGGTGAGGAGAGAGAGAGGAAGAGAAATGAAGATTTTCTGTAAACGTCGAATCGACGAACTTGAAGCAATAAAATCCTCAACAACTTTGTGGATGTAAGCAATTTGCCGAACCACGTAAATCTGTGTGCATGTTCCTTTTTGTTTTAGAACTTTCTCCTTCTAATTTTGTTTTATTGTCGTTGTTTTTCACAACAATTGATATCTGAGCCGTGGTTTGGATTTGAGGAAGAACGATGACCGAAAACAAATTAAATGTATCGAGGATCGAGAAGTTCGATGACACGGATTTTGGTTATTGAGGGATGCAGATAGAGGACTATCTTTATGAGAAGTAACTTCATCTTCCGTTCTGGTTAAACGACCGGAGAAAATGAATGAAGCTGATTGTAATCTGTTGGATTGACAAGTTTTGGGGGTTGTTCGATTAACCCTGTCGAGATTCGTTGCCCACAACGTCATCAAGGAAATGACTACTGCATATCTCATGATGGCTTTTTCAGGTATGTATAAAATGTCATCGACGAATAACAATGTACACTTGATGAAAAAATTATTCAACTTGAAGATGAGGGAAGGTGTATCTGTTGTCCAGCATCTGAATGATTTTAATACCCTCACAAATCAATTGTCGTCTGTTGAAATTGATTTTGACGATGAGGTACGTGCGCTGATATTATTGAGGATCACAAGCTTATATATGATGATATTCGTGATTTAATCTTGACTGAGAAGGTGCGCAGAAAAATTCTAGCAAAATCTTTAGTTCGAGTTCAACACTGAATGTTGATTGCAGATGAAGATCACAAGTTAGAAACTCAAACAGAGGAAGATCAATTCATAGCACAGAGATAGAAACAAGTCGAAGTCTGGTCAACAATCAACGTGTTGGAATTGTGACAAAGATGACCACATAAAAAAGAACTTCAAAAATCCAAAGAAGACGGAAAATGATGACGCTAATGTTGTGACTGAAGAAATACATGATGCACTATTACCGACAGTTCACAATTCTGTTGATAACTGAATATTAGATTCAGAGGTTTCTTTCTATATATTTTCTTATTGAAAGTTAATGCGAAATTATGTTGCAGGTTACTTTGGGAAGGTATATCGGCTGATGGAGAAGCTCTGAACATGGTGATGATGAAATACGTTGATATTACACTCCATACAAGAGCAAATTGACTTTGCAAAAGGTCAGACATATTCCTGGTTGAAGAAGAATCTCATTCTTGTTGGACAGTAGATGAGTGTGGTCAATCAGTAGTGTTCTCAAATAGTACCTGGAAGGTCACTAAAAGGGTCGTGGTACTGGCTCAGGGTAAGAAAACTGATACATTATACATGACTAATGGTTTAATTAACAGTGTTGATTCTACAGTTGCAGAGAGCACAGTAGAAATGTGCCATTGCAGGCTTGGACACATAAGTCAGAGGGGCATGAAAGAACTTCAGTCCAGAGGCAAGCTACTAGAGCTGGAGTCAGTTGATTTCAGCATGTGTGAAAGTTGCATTATGAGGATGCAGAAGGTCAGTTCCTTAAAAGGTGGCAGAGCGCCAAATACAAGAAAACTAGATCTTGTATACAAATGTGTGGGGACCTTCTCTACTGATATCTCTTGGACGCTCTCGTTACTATGTCACGTTCATTGATGACCACAACATAAATGTACGAGTTTATTTCTTGAAGCATAAATAAGATGTATTTAATGTGTTCAAGGTTTGGAAGACCATGGTTGAGACAGAGACAAATTTAAAATTGAAGTGTTTGAGGTCTGATAATGATGGTGAATATATTGATAGTGAGTTTAAGGAGTACTGTGCAACTCAGAGAATCAGAATGGAGATCATTCTTGGGATGTCGCAATAAAATAATGTTGTAGAACGCATGAACATGACCAATAATAAGCAGGCTAGAAACATGAGATTACACGTTGGACTGCCACTAATTTTTTGGTCAAAAGCAATCAACACTGTAATTTACTTGATCAACAAAGGGCCATCTGCTTCATTAAACTGTAAATTACCTGAGATGGTCTGGAGTGGGAAAAATGTCAAATTTTCTTAACTTAAAACTTTTGGTTATTTTTTTTTATGTTCTCATTAATCCTGAGGCTCGTAGCAAACTCCAGGCTAAGTCAAAAAAATATTATTTGATTGGCCATGGAGACGAGACATTTGTTTATCATTTTTGGGATGATCAGAACCGAAAGATCATAATAAACAGAAACTTGATTTTCAATGAGAAGATCATGCACAAAGACAAGTTCAGTACAATTTCTGAAGTGGCTCCCCAAGAATTCGAGTTGGTAAGGCTTGATGATCTACCAGAGGTCACAGTGCGGGGCGGTGATGGAGGTGATGAGGAGAGTAGGTTCGAGACACCCATTCCTATTTTTTTGCTGTCGGCTTCAGAGCTGTTCACTTCTACTACTACAGTTCGCAGGTCAATCAGGAATAGACGTTTTCCACACCGTTACTGACCAACCTTGAACTACATTCTGCTTATAGATAATGAAAGACCACAGAGCTATGAAGAAACCTTGCAAGATGAAAATTCCTATTGTTTCGCAATCAACTTCAGAGCCGTCCACTCCTAGAACTACAGTTCGCAGGTCAGTTACAAATAGACATTTTTCAAAACGTTACTCACCAAATTTGAACTATATTTTGCTGACAGATGGTGAATAATCACAGAGTTATGAAGAAACCTTACAAGATGAAAATTTGAGCAATTGAGCTGACAATGAAGGAGAAGTGGATTCTCTGCTGGAAAATTAGACATCAGAACCGACAGAACTTCGATCAGGGAAGTAGACATTGCACAACAAGTGGTTGTATTAGGTGAAGATTGAGCATGATGATAGTAAGAGGTACAATGCTAAATTTGTTGTAAAAGACTTTCAATAGAGGCAGAAGATTGATTACTTTGAGATTTTATCTCATGTGGTGAAACTCACAACCATCAGGATGGTATTGACTATGGTTGTTACTGAAGATCTATTTCTGGAGCAGTTAGATGTGAGACAATTTTTCTTAATGAAGACGTTGAAGAAGACATCTACATGCACCAGCCTGAAGGGTTTGTAGTACAGGGAAAGAAATATTCAGTTTGTAGACTGAAGAAGAGCCTGTATGGCCTGAAACAAGCTCTTAAACAATTGTACATGAAATTTAATAATTTCATGCACAATGCAGGGTTCAACGGATGTCAGACAGATCACTGTTGCTATGTCATGTACTTTGACAACTCTTATATCATTCTACTGCTGTATGTAGATGATATGCTTTTTGGAGCATTAACGAGATTAACGATCTGAAGAAACAGATATCCGAGCACTTTGCAATGAATGTTTTTGGAGCGACAAAACAAATTTTTTGCATGAGGATTGACAAATTGAGTCAGAGGCACGTTGAGGCTTTCATAAGCTGAATATGTGAAAGAAGGTGCTTAGCAGATTGAATATGGATAAGACCAAACCAGTTAACACATCTTTGGACAGTCACTCCAGACTCAGCAAGAATCAATCACCAAAGTCAGAGGAGGAACATTACTACATGAGTAAGGTTTCTAACGCATCAATAATTGGTTCACTTATGTATGCAATGGTTTGCAACAAACTAGATATTGCCCATGCAGTATAAGTTGTGAGCAGATACGTGAGTAATTCAAGAAAGGAACATTGAGAAGCTGTGAAGTGGGTCTTGAGATATCTAAGAAGCTTCTCAAAAACCTGCTTGTGTTTTTCAGGAAAGAGCTTGGAGGTACAGGACTTTGTTGATGCAAATTTAGCTGGAGACATTGACAGTAGGAAAAGTACTACAAATTATGTTTATACTCTTGGTGGTACTGCAGTGTCATGAGGCTCAAATCTATAGAAGCCAGTTTCGTTTTCCACTACAAAAGCTGAGTGCATTGTAGTGTCAGAGGCTGCAAAGGAGATGATATTGCTACAAAGTTTCTTGGAAGAATTGGGTAAAGAGGTTCAGAAGGGCACTCTTTACAGTGATGTTTAGAGCGTCATATTCCTTATCAGGAATCCAACATTTCAATCCAGGACTAAACACATTCAAATCAGATATCACTTCATTCGATCTTTATTAGATGACAGACAATTGCTACTTGAGAACATTTGTGTAAGAAAGAACCTTGCTAATATGTTAACTAAATGTGTTACACTTTAGAGGCTGAAATTGTGCGCAACTTCAGTTGATTTTCTAGCTTAAAGACAGGGGCTTTAAGTTACATAGGTGGATGATATCATGTTTGAAGAAAAGGGCGACGCTGCCAGTGAATAGTGCGGTTAGTGTCCCAGTCTCCAAGTGAGAGAATTGTTGAATATATATGTAGCCTGTGACTCTTCAAGTTGGTCCGGCTAAATTCTTCTTCTTCACCCAAAATCTTCCTCTACGCGGTCTCGCCAAAGTCTCCCTCTTCACGCGGTCCCGCCAATTGTTCATGTGGAATCGCATCCAATAATAAGAATTCCTTTTTTTTGGTGTCTTCTACTTTTTATAAAAATACTAACCCACCTGCTCTCGAATAAATCCAACCCCACTGTTCTTCGACTGAAGCAAAAGGGGCAAACTTTTCTGTGCTTTGGCTTACAGGACAGGGAAAAACCACAAGTTTTTTTCCCCCGTTTTCTTTCTTGTCCTCTGCAACTTCGTAGACGAAGACAATTTGCGGAACCAAGTAAATCTGTATTTTTCTGTGTGCGAATTTCTCATTCCAGTTTTTCGTTTTTTCTTGCAATCAATTTTTCATAACATGCCTCTCTCTTCGTACACACTTGATCAATAGCCCCACATTTCTCTATTTATTCAACATAAGACTCTATCACCTCTTCCTTCGCACAGGATGCGCACAACCCACTTCTTTATTTCAACGCCACCGCCTCTGCTTCCTTCACACACATAGACTAGCATTTGGTGTCGTCTCCTCTCAAGCAATGTCTGTCCTCCTCTCTTCCTTGCGCGGGAAGCTTGGTCGGTAATACACTCTCGTACGCAACGACTCTTTCGATCCTTATCCTGGCTTCATCTTTTGCGTAAACCTTGGCTAGGGTTTCTGCCAACACCATTTCTTCCTCTTCTTCTTCCTCCTATTTCCGAGTCTCGCTGCTCTTTGCCAAATATTCAATAAGAGAAACATGCGACCGCTTTTTCTTCTTCTTCTTTGGTTTTTGCTTTCGTTTTCTATTTGAATTCGTTTCTTCGCTTCAAGTGAGACGCTCGTCGAGATAATTAATCCCTTCGAATCGATAGTAGCCTGTTAAATTTTATTTTTCCGGTTATTACAATTTATTTTGCCTTATACTTCCTATAAAATTATAAAAAGTTCAACCATTTTGGAGGGGCCTAGTAACAGAGCAAATATTACATTCGGAGTGTCTGGAGTCAAATGGTGGGGCGCCACGTGCCAAGTGGGCCCACTGTAATACATTGGGATTGGTCAGTGTTAAAATTTGTGAGACTCACTTGACACGTACCGTCCGACTATTGGACTTCGGATGCATCCTGAGTTTTGACCTAATATTTTTTCCTAGTAGTAACGACCGCTTCTTCAATTATGGATATGATCCTTGTTCCCAAAAAAATGGATATGACTCTTGTTTCTTTAGACTGTCTTATGTAACTCTGTCATGGAGGTTTTAACACCATCTTAGGTTCCATATTTAAGAATCAAAGGTCTGAGATAGAATAGGATTTGGGAAGGAAATTTGGGAGTATTTATTATTTTGGGGGATAAGATGACAAGAACATAAAGCTGGTGTGGGGCAAGCGAAGTACAAACGTCAAAGAGTGCTGCCCGAGAACTTCGTTGATGGTGGCTGTCTTGGTTGAGAATAGTAAGAACATTGTTTAATGGCTGTTTGGTGTGACACAAACTTCTAGGAGGATTTACCACTTGTTCCTCAATCAAGCTAAAAGAACTACAACGTGCCTAATGTGATAAATCAAATAACAATTCTCAGCCCAACATACATAAAAAATAAAAAAAATCTTTAAACCAATCCAATCAAATAAATATATAATTCTCCAAAAAAAATAACCCTAATACTAGTGGCAAGTAAGAGAATTGGGGCCCAACATGGGAGCTTCAACTGTTGGAGGCTGGAAAATTATGGACCAACATGTGAAACAAAATTGGGACGATTTGTGTTCACACGGCTGTAGCAGTTGGATGCAAAATACTGTCACAGTGAAAATGACTCCCGCATCATTCTTCCAGAGTGGACGGCAATTGGCTTTCTTCATTGGAAGCTTCTGGAGTCGATTTGTCGTCACCATAATGAAGTTATTGTATTGTTATGTTTGGGGCAACCCCCCTACAAATTCCGTGCTCTTGTCCTTCCAAGACAACTCTAGATCACATGCGTTATTTCAATGTTTATTTTGATAGAATAAATAATTGTCCTTATTTGGCATAAGCAGAGCTGAACTTACACACTCGTACTTCCACGAACCAAGCCTTGAGTCATTAAGTTTGTGACATGCTTTTACAACTTTTCACACTCGACTGATAAAATCTGGTAAGCGGGTTGGATGAATAGATCATGGAATGAAGTTTATTTTTTGCTAGATCCTGCTCAATATTGGGAATCTATGAGGTAGACTATCAATCGGAGCATTATGAAACTCTTTCAATAAGGGCTGCCCAATGTCATGTATTGACTCGTCGGACTAATTGTCTTCTAGGACCATCAATGCTAGTTTTATCGGTCTTCTTCTAAAAAAGAGCACGTGTTTCTCATCTTTGGCAAAATGATACATGTTCTTATAGCTATCATGATATGTGCAGCGATTGTACTACGAAGGACTGCTAAATAAGACTTGACAAGCATTTATAGGCGCTGCACATCACACTATGCTCCTAAAATTTTCTCTAATAGAGAGCTCCACGTGGCATCTCCCATTAATTATGATCTTGTTTCATTTCTTCAACCAAGATAGAGAATAACGTTGCGTGTGCTTTTGTGTGACAAGGCTCAGCCTTTCAACCATTTTGGTAAATACTACATTCTTACAACTGCCCGCATTTATGATAAGATTGCACATCTTTTTCTTCATAATTCAACTAGTATGAAATATGTTGTAGAGGAGACACTATTGACTCTTAGGGAATTACTCTGAAGGATTTGTCGAACCACTCTGATCTCTCTCATGTCGATTGGAAGCCGATAGTTTTCCTTTGCATCCTCTCTTTCTCGCGTGTCACTGTCCATTTCTTCTATTGCTTCTTGTTCAGTGCAAATGATCACTCTTATTTTGGGCAATCATACGCAGTGTGTCTAAAATTGTGGCATTTGAAACACTTACTGACTTGGGAGGATTTTATAATGTGGATGGTCTTCATGTTTTCTCCACTCAGGACTAATTTTTTCTGGGAAGGCCGGCTTGGGTCTTCTAATGTAACTCACATTTTACCATGAGCTGATCAAATTTAACTATGCATTTATCCACAAAAAAATCTTTATGGTACAGGTTGTGGAGTTTGAGTAATACGTCTTGCCGGTAATCGAGATAATGCATTTGCACTACATCTCCTTTTCCATTTTAAACCAGACAGTGATCTTACTCTTCATTTGTTGTTGTTGAAGATGCTTCAGGTTCTCCCATCATAAGGAGTTGTTCTTTTTGAGTTTAATGATTGCTAAATTGGATTATGGGGAACGTCTTTGTACTAAAAAAAATTATTACCTTATTTTTTGACACTAAATGAATTCATCATGATCCAAACATCCGTCAAAATCCGACAAGTCGATCTGCACTTTAAAATGCATGGAAAAGAAAATACCTCACCTATAAACTACAAAACAAGCTTTAGAATTTGCAAGACAAAGACAACTGAAAACATAATAATCTTGTCAATAATTGGAAATTTCGTTAAATTTAAAAAGAAGTAAATATACTTGAAACTTTTTTGTATGTCTTTTAATGTATTTTGTAAATATTTGTGTGAATAATGTATATGTTATTTGTTGAAATATTGGAGCAGAACAACATATCTTATTGATAGTAAGAGGGGTATATAAACCCACACTCATAAGAAAAGACATAAAAACGGAATAAAGAGAATAGGAAAGCAAATAATAACTAATAAAATAAAATCGACATATTAATAATGGCTAAGAGTAGCCGTTATTATTCTAATATTATAATACTTTCCCTCAAGTTGAAGTATATATGTCAGCCATGTTCAACTTGGATAAATCATTGAAAAGTGGCCGAGGAAGGTTCTCTGTGAGGATATCAGCTAGTTGGCCACTTGAGGGCACAAAATGAATATAAAATTTTCTGGACTCGAGGCCACTTGAGGGCACAAAAAGAATATAAATTTCTCTGGACTCGAGTTTTTCCTTGATGAAGTGTCTTTTAATCTCCACACGTTTGATACAATCATGTTGAACTGGGTTGTGGGCATTTGGCTAAGACCTCACTAAAATGAGGTCAACAGGGCATTGCGAATGACGGTCTTATTATCACAAAATAGTCAGTCAACTTTTTCGATAGATATAGATTTGAAAATATGAACTACATAGGGTTAGAGGTCGTCATACGCAGTTTGCAGAGCATGATGCGTAACCAAAGATCTTCACAGATCGCCAAGGAAATGAATCATAATTCAGCTTCAGTATTGCTCCGGGCAATCGCCGACTTGTTTTTGCTTTTCCATGTGACAAGATTTTCCCACACAAATGAGCAGTACTCGGAGATAGATTGTCGATCATGGACTGATTGGACCCAATCAACATCTATATAAACAACAATTGAATGAGTGATGTGACGCGAGATAAACAATCCTGAGCCTGCTGTGCTTTTTAAGTAGTGGAGAATCAGGTCCAATGCTGATAGATCTTTTTCTGTGAGCATAATATTGTCAATATAAACGATAAGTATAGTAATCTGGCCATTGAATGAACGTTGAAGTATAGAATGTGATTCGATTAAATCTGAGTAAAACCATGACCCACTATTACCTTTGTGAACTTGTCAAATCAGGCTGGTGAGGATTGCTTTAGTCCATAGAGGAACTTTCGCACCAGAAACACTATGCTGGGGAGGAAGTAGAGTCAAAGCCAGGGGGAAGAGATATGTACACCTCCTCTGTAAGTTCTCTGTTTAGGAACAAAATTATTGTCATCGTTGGAATAAGGGCTAATCCAGATTCGCCGCAAGAGATAACAGGACCCCAATGGTGCTTAACTTGGCCACCGGAGCAAATGTCTTCTTGTAGTTAACTCAACAGGCCTACGAGTATCTTTTGGTGACCAATCGTGTCTTGTTGTGTTCAAATGGGCCATCTGAGTTGAACTTGATGTTAAAAGTCTATTGACATCCCACTACTTTTTTATCCCGAGGAATATATACGACGCCCCATGTATGGTTCTGCCGAAGGACATTCATTTCCTTAATTAGTGCAATTTTTCAGGTCAGATCCACTAGTGCAGCCTCAATAGTAGCTGAAATATGATAATTCGTCAGGACAATAGCAAATGTTTTGTAGGTCAGCAATAAGCTGTGGAAAGAGACATATTTTGTCATAGAATATATATAATATGCTTGATTGCGTACCTCACTCATGGAACTCACATTCTCATTTGGAGTAGGAGTAGTGTCGGGGATGTCGCTTGGAGTGGATTCAAGGTTCTGCATGAAAGTAGCGGGCTCCTCCAGAGGAGGGGCATCAAGATGAGCGTGCTAAGTGTAGACACAGATAGTGAGGGAAGGAGATGGCAAAACAACATGAATCGAAGATTCATCGGTGGCAGGAACAATGCGGGGAACATCTATAGGAGTATGATAAGAAGTAGTTTTCAAGAACTTTGGCTCCCCCCTACTTGAGGTTGAGTGAGGAAAATAGAGAATACTTTCAAAAAAGAACTCAACTCTAGCTCCCCCGCACTTTCATTTTGACCCAGTACAAGCACTCTCATTTGTTGAGGAGTATTCGTACAGGAGCTATGGTGGAGGGTGCCTTTACTTGCCAAGAATTCACCTAAAATAGAGTTAAAAATAGAGAATACTTTCAAAAAAGAACTCAACTCTAGCTCCCCCGCACTTTCATTTTGACCCAGTACAAGCACTCTCATTTGTTGAGGAGTATTCGTACACGAGCTATGGTGGAGGGTGCCTTTACTTACCAAGAATTCACCTAAAATAGAGTTAAAAAACTCACGATGATTGCCGGTCCGAATGACTTGAATTAGAGTTTTGAATTGGGTCAAAATGAAGATGTACAAATTTTGAAAAGTGATAACAACTTTCGATTTATCTTTTAAAATATAGACATATATCATTCAAGTGTGGTCATTAATTAAAGTAAGGAATCATCATTTATTGGTGTAACTGACAATGCGAAAGAGTCCCCATACGTCACTATGATTGAGTGAAAAAGGAGTAAAATGTGTGTAAGTGTGGGGTGGGTAATGAACCCGAAGATGTTTGACTAACTGACATGTCTCACACTTAAAACTAGAAAGGATTTTCTTAAAAAAAACATTAATAGATAGAAATGTTTTAAATGTTGTAAAGAGGGATAACTTTAATGTTAATGCAACCATATAATGAGACATTTAGTGACTCAAGATAGACTTACAACTACTGAGTGGTATGTCTTCATTATCTATGCTTTTCTCTTGGAAGTAGTAGGGTCCAACTGCCCTCTTAGTAGTTCTGATCATCCTCCCCGAACAACGATCCTGAAAGACACGAACATCAGGAGAGAAATGAGTAACATAATCAATGTCATGTGTTAACTTACTAACAGATAATTGGTTACACTTCAATAGTGGTGCATGAAACGCAGATTCCATAGTTAGATCGGTTGTTAGAATAACATATCCTTTAACAACAATGGAATTATAGGATTCAACCACAATTCTTACCGTATCTTATCCTAAACATAAATAGTATGTCGAGAAAGCTTGCGAGCATGCAATCATATGGTCCATGACACCTGAATCAATGACCCATGAACTAGGGGAGTAAAAAAATATGAGTGTCATATGGATAGTTCCTTGATGGACGTGTGAGGTCAGCGGGCCAACAGAGAATTGATTGTATCCAAATAGCTTGACCAAGTGCTCATTTTGACTTTTTCAGAGAGCAGGAGGATTCCAAAATGTTCTGGGCAGGAGCCGGTTGAATCGTGGTAGACCCTGATGTCATAGTAAGACCCTTGACAACAGAGGATTTGGTCTAGGATTTTTATGCATGTTTTCCGTGGAACTTCCAACACTTGTCTTGAGTGTGGTTGAGTTTGTGACAGTACTCACAAGTGAGGTTACTTGCCTTAGAGGTTTGAGCGCTATTAGAGACTAAGATGGACGATTATGTTGAAGGGGTGAAAGTACAGAGCATGATAAGTCTCTGACTCTCTTTGAGGAGGATGTCAGGGCAAGCAGCGTGAGCGGAAGGAAGATATCCCGACTAATAATACGACCCCGAACTTTGTCAAGGTCATTGTTGAGGTATGTTAGGAATTGAAACATGCGATCTTTTGTTACAATTTTTTGAAAGAGAGGAAGATCGACTGGAGAGTCTCAAGTGTAGTTGTAGTGCGGGTCACATTCCATCCACAGTGAAACCAGGTCCTTGTAGTACTGGGCCACGATTCTTGATTCTTGTTTTGCCTCTCGTAACTTCTTAGACGCCTCATAGAGTTGGCCGGTGTTTCCTACATTCCGAGTAAGTATCACGGGCTGTCGTCTCATAGGCCCTAGCGAAAAGGAGGAACATATTGTCGGCACAAAAAAGAGAAAGAAAAAGATTGTTTGGGGGGTCGCCCGTAAGAAGCTGTCGGCAGCCGGAATCGAAATCCCGTCATTCGCTTCGGAATGACTTTTTAATTTACGTGTATATATATATATATATA
>NW_018164794.1:621142-621491 GCF_001263595.1 Phalaenopsis equestris | reverse complement strand
GCCCTATGGTTGTAGTCCTCTAAAAATTCTATGTAAAAAAAGGGTAAACATGTTTAAAGTTATAAAATGTAAAGCGTGCAATACATGAATGAACAGTAGCATGCAAGTGAAACAGTAGTAGGCAGAAAACAGGAGCAGTACAACATGCTATACATGAAAGACAGTAACAGGTAGAAACAGGACAAATGTAACATGCTATACAGAGAGAACAATAGGTAGAAACAGGACAAGTGTAACATGCTGTATAAGAAGAGCAGTAGCAGGTTGAAACAGGAAAATTAAGTACTGTAAAATGTAAAGCAAACCTGTATGCCTGTGAGATCCGCTGTCCCTTAAGCATAGCAAACCT